>NC_074691.1:45136285-45218785 GCF_029448725.1 Salvelinus fontinalis | reverse complement strand
AACACTAAAGATCACTTTTGTTCCCAGTTCTCACTTTCTGTTCTTGGAAAAATGTCATTATTTTTCATTTTTTAGTTCTGTTCCCTGAACCGGTTCCAACCCCTCGTCAAAATGAGTGCACTATTTAGGGGATAGGTTGCCATCTGGGACGGATCGTAGCTTTGCTCGCGTCTAGCTAGCTACAGGATGTGTGTTGTGGTCATCGTGGTGATTGGTCCTTGCACCTACAAAATTCCCAGAACGCCTCAGGCAGAGAATACGAGCGTAGGTCAGCGTTTGGGAATCCCACTCATAGCTCATGGAGCAGCCTTCCGACTCATCATCACAGAGTGGAGGCATTCCATTTCCTTTCCCCCACTCTGCTAAAAATCACTCAGTCTCAGGTGCGACTGGTAGTCTAGCAGTTAAGAGCGTTGGACCAGAAACCATAACGTGACTGGTTCAAATCCTTGAGCTAGCAAGGTGGGGAAATCTGCCCGTGATCAAAACAGTTAATCTCACAGACATCATTCAAACAGTTTGAGAAACTTTAGAGTGTTTTCTATCCAATACGAATAATAATATGCATATATTAGCAACTGAGACTGAAGAGCTGGCCGTTTACAATGGACACCTTTCATCCAAGCTACTCAATACTGCCCCTTCAGCCATAAGAAGTTAAACAGGTTAACATCCACAAGACCAAGCGGTAAGGGGACAGGGATACTGGAGTGATGGAGGTAGATATGTATAGTGGGAAGGAGACAGGGATACTGGAGTGATGGAGGTGGATATGTATAGGGGGAAGGAGACAGGGATAGTGAAGTGATGGAGGTAGATATGTATAGGGGTAATCAGACAGGGATACTGGAGTGATGGAGGTAGATATGTATAGGGGGAAGGGGACAGGGATACTGGAGTGATGGAGGTAGATATGTATAGGGGGAAGGAGACAGGGATACTGGAGTGATGGAGGTAGATATGTATAGGGGACAGGGATACTGGAGTGATGGAGGAAGATATGTATAGGGGTAAGGGGACAGGGATACTGGAGTGATGGTGATAGATATGTATAGTGATGGAGGTAGATATGTATAGGGGTAAGGGGACAGGGATACTGGAGTGATAGAGGTAGATATGTATAGGGGGAAGGAGACAGGGATACTGGAGTGACAGAGGTAGATATGTATAGGGGGAAGGAGACAGGGATACTGGAGTGATGGAGGTAGATATGTATAGGGGGAAGGGGACAGGGATACTGGGGTGATGGTGATAGATATGTATAGTGATGGAGGTAGATATGTATAGGGGTAAGGGGACAGGGATACTGGAGTGATAGAGGTAGATATGTATAAGGGGTTAGGAGACAGGGATACTGGAGTGATGGAGGTAGATATGTATAGGGGTAAGGGGACAGGGATACTGGAGTGATGGAGGTAGATATGTATAGGGGGAAGGGGACAGGGATACTGGAGCGATGGAGGTAGATATGTATAGTGTGAAGGGGATACTGGAGTGATGGAGGTAGATATGTATAGTGGACAGGGATACTGGAGTGATGGAGGTAGATATGTATAGTGGGAAGGGGATACTGGAGTGATGGAGGTTGATATGTATAGGGGGAAGGGGATACTGGAGTGATGGAGGTAGATATGTATAGTGGGAAGGGGATACTGGAGTGATGGAGGTAGATATGTATAGTGGGAAGGGGACAGGGATACTGGAGTGATGGAGGTAGATATGTATAGGGGGAAGGGGCCAGGGATACTGGAGTGATGGAGGTAGATATGTATAGGGGTAAGGGGACAGGGATACTAGAGTGATGGAGGTAGATATGTATAGGGGTAAGGAGACAGGGATACTGGAGTGATGGAGGAAGATATGTATAGGGGGAAGGGGACAGGGATACTGGAGTGATGGAGGTAGATATGTATAGGGGGAAGGGGACAGGGATACTGGAGTGATGGAGGTAGATATGTATAGGGGTAAGGGGACAGGGATACTAGAGTGATGGAGGTAGATATGTATAGGGGAAGGAGACAGGGATACTGGAGTGATGGAGGTAGATATGTATAGGGGTAAGGTGACTATATACAGGGTCAGTAACATATTAACAATGTACAGGGATGCTGGAGTGATGGAGGTAGATATGTATAGGGGTAAGGTGACTATATAAAGGGTCAGTACCATATTAACAATGTACAGGGATACTGGAGTGATGGAGGTAGATATGTATAGGGGGAAGGAGACAGGGATACTGGAGTGATGGAGGTAGATATGTATAGGGGGAAGGGGACAGGGATACTGGAGTGATGGAGGTAGATATGTATAGGGGGAAGGAGACAGGGATACTGGAGTGATGGAGGTAGATATGTATAGGGGTAAGGAGACAGGGATACTGGAGTGATGGAGGTAGATATGTATAGTGATGAGGGTAGATATGTATAGGGGGAAGGAGACAGGGATACTGGAGTGATGGAGGTAGATATGTATAGGGGGAAGGAGACAGGAATACTGGAGTGATGGAGGTAGATATGTATAGGGGTAAGGAGACAGGGATACTGGAGTGATGGAGGTAGATATGTATAGGGGTGACAGGGATACTGGGGTGATGGAGGTATAGGGGGAAGGGGACAGGGATACTGGAGTGATGGAGGTAGATATGTATAGGGGGAAGGGGATACTGGAGTGATGAGGTAGATATGTATAGTGGGAAGGGGATACTGGAGTGATGAGGTAGATATGTATAGGGGGAAGGAAACAGGGATACTGGAGTGATGAGGTAGATATGTATAGGGAGAAGGAGACAGGGATACTGGAGTGATGGAGGTAGATATGTATAGGGGGAAGGGGACAGGGATACTGGAGTGATGGAGGTAGATATGTATAGGGGGAAGGGGACAGGGATACTGGAGTGATGGAGGTAGATATGTATAGGGGGAAGGAGACAGGGATACTGGAGTGATGGAGGTAGATATGTATAGGGGGAAGGTGACAGGGATACTGGAGTGATGGAGGTAGATATGTATAGTGATGGAGGTAGATATTAATAGGGGTAAGGGGACAGGGATACTGGTGTGATGGAGGTAGATATGTATAGGGGTAAGGGGACAGGGATACTGGAGTGATGGAGGTAGATATGTATAGTGATGGAGGTAGATATGTATAGTGATGGAGGTAGATTTGTATAGGGGGAAGGAGACAGGGATGGAGGTAGATATGTATAGGGGGAAGGGGACAAAAATGGAGGTAGTTATGTATAGGGGGAAGGGGACAGGGATACTGGAGTGATGGAGGTAGATATGTATAGGGGGAAGGGGACAGGGATACTGGAGTGATGGAGGTAGATATGTATAGGGGTAAGGAGACAGGGATGGAGGTAGATATGTATAGGGGTAAGGGGACAGGGATACTGGAGTGATGGAGGTAGATATGTATAGTGATGGAGGTAGATATGTATAGTGATGGAGGTAGATATGTATAGTGGGAAGGAGACAGGGATACTGGAGTGATGGAGGTAGATATGTATAGGGGGAAGGGGACAGGGATACTGGAGTGATGGAGGTAGATATGTATAGGGGGAAGGAGACAGGGATACTGGAGTGATGGAGGTAGATATGTATAGGGGGAAGGGGACAGGGATACTGGAGTGATGGAGGTAGATATGTATAGGGGGAAGGGGATACTGGAGTGATGGAGGTAGATATGTATAGGGGGAAGGAGACAGGGATACTGGAGTGATGGAGGTAGATATGTATAGGGGTAAGGGGACAGGGATACTTGAGTGATGGAGGCAGATATGTATAGGGGGAAGGGGACAGGGATACTGGAGTGATGGAGGTAGATATGTATAGGGGTAAGGAGACAGGGATACTGGGGTGATGGAGGTAGATATGTGTAGGGGGAAGGAGACAGGGATACTGGAGTGATGGAGGTAGATATGTACAGGGGGAAGGGGACAGGGATACTGGAGTGATGGAGGTAGATATGTATAGGGGGAAGGGGATACTGGAGTGATGGAGGTAGATATGTATAGGGGTAAGGTGACTATATACAGGGTCAGTACCATATTAACAATGTACAGGGATACTGGAGTGATGGAGGTAGATATGTATAGGGGGAAGAGGACAGGGATACTGGAGTGATGGAGGTAGATCTGTATAGGGGGAAGGGGACAGGGATACTGGAGTGATGGAGGTAGATATGTATAGGGGAAGGAGACAGGGATACTGGAGTGATGGAGGTAGATATGTATAGGGGGAAGGGGACAGGGATACTGGAGTGATGGAGGTAGATATGTATAGGGGTAAGGGGACTATATACAGGGTCAGTACCATATTAACAATGTACAGGGATACTGGAGTGATGGAGGTAGATATGTATAGGGGTAAGGGGACTATATACAAGGTCAGTTCCATATTAACAATGTACAGGGATACTGGAGTGATGGAGGTAGATATGTATAGGGGTAAGGGGACTATATACAAGGTCAGTTCCATATTAACAATGTACAGGGATACTGCAGTGATGGAGGTAGATATGTGTAGGGGGAAGGAGACAGGGATACTGGAGTGATGGAGGTAGATATGTACAGGGGGAAGGGGACAGGGATACTGGAGTGATGGAGGTAGATATGTATAGGGGGAAGGGGATACTGGAGTGATGGAGGTAGATATGTATAGGGGTAAGGTGACTATATACAGGGTCAGTACCATATTAACAATGTACAGGGATACTGGAGTGATGGAGGTAGATATGTATAGGGGGAAGAGGACAGGGATACTGGAGTGATGGAGGTAGATCTGTATAGGGGGAAGGGGACAGGGATACTGGAGTGATGGAGGTAGATATGTATAGGGGGAAGGGGACAGGGATACTGGAGTGATGGAGGTAGATATGTATAGGGGGAAGGAGACAGGGATACTGGAGTGATGGAGGTAGATATGTATAGGGGGAAGGTGACAGGGATACTGGAGTGATGGAGGTAGATATGTATAGTGATGGAGGTAGATATTAATAGGGGTAAGGGGACAGGGATACTGGTGTGATGGAGGTAGATATGTATAGGGGTAAGGGGACAGGGATACTGGAGTGATGGAGGTAGATATGTATAGGGGGAAGGGGACAGGGATACTGGAGCGATGGAGGTAGATATGTATAGTGTGAAGGGGATACTGGAGTGATGGAGGTAGATATGTATAGTGGACAGGGATACTGGAGTGATGGAGGTAGATATGTATAGTGGGAAGGGGATACTGGAGTGATGGAGGTTGATATGTATAGGGGGAAGGGGATACTGGAGTGATGGAGGTAGATATGTATAGTGGGAAGGGGATACTGGAGTGATGGAGGTAGATATGTATAGTGGGAAGGGGACAGGGATACTGGAGTGATGGAGGTAGATATGTATAGGGGGAAGGGGCCAGGGATACTGGAGTGATGGAGGTAGATATGTATAGGGGTAAGGGGACAGGGATACTAGAGTGATGGAGGTAGATATGTATAGGGGTAAGGAGACAGGGATACTGGAGTGATGGAGGAAGATATGTATAGGGGGAAGGGGACAGGGATACTGGAGTGATGGAGGTAGATATGTATAGGGGGAAGGGGACAGGGATACTGGAGTGATGGAGGTAGATATGTATAGGGGTAAGGGGACAGGGATACTAGAGTGATGGAGGTAGATATGTATAGGGGAAGGAGACAGGGATACTGGAGTGATGGAGGTAGATATGTATAGGGGTAAGGTGACTATATACAGGGTCAGTAACATATTAACAATGTACAGGGATGCTGGAGTGATGGAGGTAGATATGTATAGGGGTAAGGTGACTATATAAAGGGTCAGTACCATATTAACAATGTACAGGGATACTGGAGTGATGGAGGTAGATATGTATAGGGGGAAGGAGACAGGGATACTGGAGTGATGGAGGTAGATATGTATAGGGGGAAGGGGACAGGGATACTGGAGTGATGGAGGTAGATATGTATAGGGGGAAGGAGACAGGGATACTGGAGTGATGGAGGTAGATATGTATAGGGGTAAGGAGACAGGGATACTGGAGTGATGGAGGTAGATATGTATAGTGATGAGGGTAGATATGTATAGGGGGAAGGAGACAGGGATACTGGAGTGATGGAGGTAGATATGTATAGGGGGAAGGAGACAGGAATACTGGAGTGATGGAGGTAGATATGTATAGGGGTAAGGAGACAGGGATACTGGAGTGATGGAGGTAGATATGTATAGGGGTGACAGGGATACTGGGGTGATGGAGGTATAGGGGGAAGGGGACAGGGATACTGGAGTGATGGAGGTAGATATGTATAGGGGGAAGGGGATACTGGAGTGATGAGGTAGATATGTATAGTGGGAAGGGGATACTGGAGTGATGAGGTAGATATGTATAGGGGGAAGGAAACAGGGATACTGGAGTGATGAGGTAGATATGTATAGGGAGAAGGAGACAGGGATACTGGAGTGATGGAGGTAGATATGTATAGGGGGAAGGGGACAGGGATACTGGAGTGATGGAGGTAGATATGTATAGGGGGAAGGGGACAGGGATACTGGAGTGATGGAGGTAGATATGTATAGGGGGAAGGAGACAGGGATACTGGAGTGATGGAGGTAGATATGTATAGGGGGAAGGTGACAGGGATACTGGAGTGATGGAGGTAGATATGTATAGTGATGGAGGTAGATATTAATAGGGGTAAGGGGACAGGGATACTGGTGTGATGGAGGTAGATATGTATAGGGGTAAGGGGACAGGGATACTGGAGTGATGGAGGTAGATATGTATAGTGATGGAGGTAGATATGTATAGTGATGGAGGTAGATTTGTATAGGGGGAAGGAGACAGGGATGGAGGTAGATATGTATAGGGGGAAGGGGACAGGGATGGAGGTAGTTATGTATAGGGGGAAGGGGACAGGGATACTGGAGTGATGGAGGTAGATATGTATAGGGGGAAGGGGACAGGGATACTGGAGTGATGGAGGTAGATATGTATAGGGGTAAGGAGACAGGGATGGAGGTAGATATGTATAGGGGTAAGGGGACAGGGATACTGGAGTGATGGAGGTAGATATGTATAGTGATGGAGGTAGATATGTATAGTGATGGAGGTAGATATGTATAGTGGGAAGGAGACAGGGATACTGGAGTGATGGAGGTAGATATGTATAGGGGGAAGGGGACAGGGATACTGGAGTGATGGAGGTAGATATGTATAGGGGGAAGGAGACAGGGATACTGGAGTGATGGAGGTAGATATGTATAGGGGGAAGGGGACAGGGATACTGGAGTGATGGAGGTAGATATGTATAGGGGGAAGGGGATACTGGAGTGATGGAGGTAGATATGTATAGGGGGAAGGAGACAGGGATACTGGAGTGATGGAGGTAGATATGTATAGGGGTAAGGGGACAGGGATACTTGAGTGATGGAGGCAGATATGTATAGGGGGAAGGGGACAGGGATACTGGAGTGATGGAGGTAGATATGTATAGGGGTAAGGAGACAGGGATACTGGGGTGATGGAGGTAGATATGTGTAGGGGGAAGGAGACAGGGATACTGGAGTGATGGAGGTAGATATGTACAGGGGGAAGGGGACAGGGATACTGGAGTGATGGAGGTAGATATGTATAGGGGGAAGGGGATACTGGAGTGATGGAGGTAGATATGTATAGGGGTAAGGTGACTATATACAGGGTCAGTACCATATTAACAATGTACAGGGATACTGGAGTGATGGAGGTAGATATGTATAGGGGGAAGAGGACAGGGATACTGGAGTGATGGAGGTAGATCTGTATAGGGGGAAGGGGACAGGGATACTGGAGTGATGGAGGTAGATATGTATAGGGGGAAGGGGACAGGGATACTGGAGTGATGGAGGTAGATATGTATAGGGGTAAGGGGACTATATACAGGGTCAGTACCATATTAACAATGTACAGGGATACTGGAGTGATGGAGGTAGATATGTATAGGGGTAAGGGGACTATATACAAGGTCAGTTCCATATTAACAATGTACAGGGATACTGGAGTGATGGAGGTAGATATGTATAGGGGTAAGGGGACTATATACAAGGTCAGTTCCATATTAACAATGTACAGGGATACTGCAGTGATGGAGGTAGATATGTGTAGGGGGAAGGAGACAGGGATACTGGAGTGATGGAGGTAGATATGTACAGGGGGAAGGGGACAGGGATACTGGAGTGATGGAGGTAGATATGTATAGGGGGAAGGGGATACTGGAGTGATGGAGGTAGATATGTATAGGGGTAAGGTGACTATATACAGGGTCAGTACCATATTAACAATGTACAGGGATACTGGAGTGATGGAGGTAGATATGTATAGGGGGAAGAGGACAGGGATACTGGAGTGATGGAGGTAGATCTGTATAGGGGGAAGGGGACAGGGATACTGGAGTGATGGAGGTAGATATGTATAGGGGGAAGGGGACAGGGATACTGGAGTGATGGAGGTAGATATGTATAGGGGTAAGGGGACTATATACAGGGTCAGTACCATATTAACAATGTACAGGGATACTGGAGTGATGGAGGTAGATATGTATAGGGGTAAGGGGACTATATACAAGGTCAGTTCCATATTAACAATGTACAGGGATACTGGAGTGATGGAGGTAGATATGTATAGGGGTAAGGGGACTATATACAAGGTCAGTTCCATATTAACAATGTACAGGGATACTGCAGTGATGGAGGTAGATATGTATAGGGAGAAGGAGACAGGGATACTGGAGTGATGGAGGTAGATATGTATAGGGGGAAGGGGAAGGGATACTGGAGTGATGGAGGTAGATATGTATAGTGGGAAGGAGACAGGGATACTGGAGTGATGGAGGTAGATATGTATAGGGAGAAGGAGACAGGGATACTGGAGTGATGGAGGTAGATATGTATAGGGGGAAGGAGACAGGGATACTGGAGTGATGGAGGTAGATATGTATAGTGGGAAGGAGACAGGGATACTGGAGTGATGGAGGTAGATATGTATAGGGGGAAGGGGACAGGGATACTGGAGTGATGGAGGTAGATATGTATAGGGGGAAGGTGACTATATACAGGGTCAGTACCATATTAACAATGTACAGGGATAGTGGAGTGATGGAGGTAGATATGTATAAGGGGAAGGGGACAGGGATACTGGAGTGATGGAGGTAGATATGTATAGGGGGAAGGAGACAGGGATACTGGAGTGATGGAGGTAGATATGTATAGGGGTAATCATACTATATACAGGGTCAGTACCATATTAACAATGTACAGGGATACTGGAGTGATGGAGGTAGATATGTATAGGGGGAAGGTGACTATATACAGGGTCAGTATCATATTAACAATGTACAGGGATACTGGAGTGATGGAGGTAGATATGTATAGGGGGAAGGGGACAGGGATACTGGAGTGATGGAGGTAGATATGTATAGGGGGAAGGAGACAGGGATACTGGAGTGATGGAGGTAGATATGTATAGGGGGAAGGGGATACTGGAGTGATGGAGGTAGATATGTATAGGGGGAAGGGGACAGGGATACTGGAGCGATGGAGGTAGATATGTATAGGGGGAAGGAGACAGGGATACTGGAGTGATGGAGGTAGATATGTATAGGGGTGACAGGGATACTGGAGTGATGGAGGTAGATATGTATAGGGGTAATCATACTATATACAGGGTCAGTACCATATTAACAATGTACAGGGATACTGGAGTGATGGAGGTAGATATGTATAGGGGTAATCATACTATATACAGGGTCAGTGCCATATCAACAATGTACAGGGATACTGGAGTGATGGAGGTAGATATGTATAGGGGGAAGGGGACAGGGATACTGGAGTGATGGAGGTAGATATGTATAGGGGGAAGGGGACAGGGATACTGGAGTGATGGAGGTTGATATGTATAGGGGGAAGGGGACAGGGATACTGGAGTGATGGAGGTAGATATGTATAGGGGGAAGGAGACAGGGATACTGGAGTGATGGAGGTAGATATGTATAGGGGGAAGGGGCCAGGGATACTGGAGTCATGGAGGTAGATATGTATAGGGGGAAGGAGACAGGGATACTGGAGTGATGGAGGTAGATATGTATAAGGGGAAGGAGACAGGGATACTGGAGTGATGGAGGTAGATATGTATAGAGGGAAGGTGACAGGGATACTGGAGTGATGGAGGTAGATATGTATAGGGGGAAGGTGACAGGGATACTGGAGTGATGGAGGTAGATATGTATAGGGGGAAGGAGACAGGGATACTGGAGTGATAGAGGTAGATATGTATAGGGGGAAGGAGACAGGGATACTGGAGTGATGGAGGTAGATATGTATAGGGGGAAGGGGATACTGGAGTGATAGAGGTAGATATGATACATTTCAGTGTAACACTGGGTGTGTTGTGTGATGGGGGGGAAAAGTGTTTACTAACACCAGTCTTCCACTCTGTCTGTAGCCTCAGAGCCTGGATGTCTGCACAACAATACCCCTCCCCTCCGCCCCCTCGTCCCCTCCACTCCCCCCCTCGTCCCCTCCCCCCCCTCCCCTCCCCTCCGCCCCCCCCCGTCCCCGTCACCTCCCCGTAACCTCCCCTCCGCCCCCCGCGCCCGCGCCCCCCCCCCCCCCCCCCCCCGCGCCTCCCCTCCCCTCCCCTTCCACACCACCAATATGAGTAGGATGGTACATGCACACTCACTGCATTGCATACCGCCCCTGTCTGCACAACACTTAAATACTCCCTTTTAAAACCAGATGGAGCGCTGAGCAGAATAAACTGTTTGACTTCATTATAATCCAAGAAACAGAGGAGGGCGAAACAGGAGAAAGAGAGGAGGGAGAAACAGGAGAAACAGAGGAGGGAGAACAGGAGAAACAGAGGAGGGAGAACAGGAGAAACAGAGTCAGAGAGGGAGAACAGGAGAAACAGAGTCAGAGAGGAGGGAGAACAGGAGAAACAGAGGAGGGAGAGGAGGGAGAACAGGAGAAACAGAGGAGGGAGAGGAGGGAGAAACAGAGACAGAGAGGAGGGAGAACAGGAGAAACAGAGTCAGAGAGGAGGGAGAACAGGAGAAACAGAGACAGAGAGGAGGGAGAACAGGAGAAACAGAGTCAGAGAGGAGGGAGAAACAGGAGAAACAGAGGAGGGAGAACAGGAGAAACAGAGACAGAGAGGAGGGAGAACAGGAGAAACAGAGTCAGAGAGGAGGGAGAACAGGAGAAACAGAGGAGGGAGAGGAGGGAGAACAGGAGAAACAGAGTCAGAGAGGAGGGAGAACAGGAGAAACAGAGGAGGGAGAGGAGGGAGAAACAGAGACAGAGAGGAGGGAGAACAGGAGAAACAGAGTCAGAGAGGAGGGAGAACAGGAGAAACAGAGGAGGGAGAGGAGGGAGAACAGGAGAAACAGAGGAGGGAGAGGAGGGAGAACAGGAGAAACAGAGGAGGGAGAGGAGGGAGAACAGGAGAAACGGAGACAGAGAGGAGGGAGAACAGGAGAAACAGAGACAGAGAGGAGGGAGAAACAGGAGAAACAGAGTCAGAGAGGAGGGAGAACAGGCGAAACAGAGGAGGGAGAGGAGGGAGAACAGGAGAAACAGAGGAGGGAGAACAGGAGAAACGGAGACAGAGAGGAGGGAGAACAGGAGAAACAGAGACAGAGAGGAGGGAGAACAGGAGAAACAGAGTCAGAGAGGAGGGAGAAACAGGAGAAACAGAGGAGGGAGAACAGGAGAAACAGAGACAGAGAGGAGGGAGAACAGGAGAAACAGAGTCAGAGAGGAGGGAGAACAGGAGAAACAGAGGAGGGAGAGGAGGGAGAACAGGAGAAACAGAGTCAGAGAGGAGGGAGAACAGGAGAAACAGAGGAGGGAGAGGAGGGAGAAACAGAGACAGAGAGGAGGGAGAACAGGAGAAACAGAGTCAGAGAGGAGGGAGAACAGGAGAAACAGAGGAGGGAGAGGAGGGAGAACAGGAGAAACAGAGGAGGGAGAGGAGGGAGAACAGGAGAAACAGAGGAGGGAGAGGAGGGAGAACAGGAGAAACGGAGACAGAGAGGAGGGAGAACAGGAGAAACAGAGACAGAGAGGAGGGAGAAACAGGAGAAACAGAGTCAGAGAGGAGGGAGAACAGGCGAAACAGAGGAGGGAGAGGAGGGAGAACAGGAGAAACAGAGGAGGGAGAACAGGAGAAACGGAGACAGAGAGGAGGGAGAACAGGAGAAACGGAGACAGAGAGGAGGGAGAACAGGAGAAGCAGAGACAGAGAGGAGGGAGAACAGGAGAAACAGAGTCAGAGAGGAGGGAGAACAGGAGAAACAGAGTCAGAGAGGAGGGAGAACAGGAGAAACAGTCAGAGAGGAGGGAGAACAGGAGAAACAGAGTCAGAGAGGCGGGAGAAACAGGAGAAAGAGAGGAGGGAGAACAGGAGAAACAGAGGAGGGAGAACATGAGAAACAGAGGAGGGAGAACAGGAGAAACAGAGGAGGGAGAACAGGAGAAACAGAGTCAGAGAGGAGGGAGAACAGGAGAAACAGAGTCAGAGAGGAGGGAGAGCAGGAGAAACAGAGTCAGAGAGGAGGGAGAACAGGAGAAACAGAGTCAGAGAAGAGGGAGAACAGGAGAAACAGAGTCAGAGAGGAGGGAGAACAGGAGAAACAGAGTCAGAGAGGAGGGAGAAACAGGAGAAACAGAGTCAGAGAGGAGGGAGAACAGGAGAAACAGAGTCAGAGAGGAGGGAGAACAGGAGAAACAGAGACAGAGAGGAGGGAGAACAGGAGAAACAGAGTCAGAGAGGAGGGAGAACAGGAGAAACAGAGTCAGAGAGGAGGGAGAACAGGAGAAACAGAGTCAGAGAGGAGGGAGAACAGGAGAAACAGAGTCAGAGAGGAGGGAGAACAGGAGAAACAGAGTCAGAGAGGAGGGAGAACAGGAGAAACAGAGTCAGAGAGGAGGGAGAACAGGAGAAACAGAGACAGAGAGGAGGGAGAACAGGAGAAACAGAGTCAGAGAGGAGGGAGAACAGGAGAAACAGAGTCAGAGAGGAGGGAGAACAGGAGAAACAGAGTCAGAGAGGAGGGAGAAACAGGAGAAACAGAGTCAGAGAGGAGGGAGAACAGGAGAAACAGAGTCAGAGAGGAGGGAGAACAGGAGAAACAGAGTCAGAGAGGAGGGAGAACAGGAGAAACAGAGTCAGAGAGGAGGGAGAACAGGAGAAACAGAGTCAGAGAGGAGGGAGAACAGGAGAAACAGAGTCAGAGAGGAGGGAGAACAGGAGAAACAGAGTCAGAGAGGAGGGAGAACAGGAGAAACAGAGACAGAGAGGAGGGAGAACAGGAGAAACAGAGGAGGGAGAACAGGAGAAACAGAGGAGGGAGAACAGGAGAAACAGAGGAGGGAGAACAGGAGAAACAGAGGAGGGAGAACAGGAGAAACAGAGTCAGAGAGGAGGGAGAACAGGAGAAACAGAGTCAGAGAGGAGGGAGAACAGGAGAAACAGAGTCAGAGAGGAGGGAGAACAGGAGAAACAGAGGAGGGAGAACAGGAGAACAGGAGAAACAGAGTCAGAGAGGAGGGAGAACAGGAGAAACAGAGATAGAGAGGAGGGAGAACAGGAGAAACAGAGACAGAGAGGAGGGAGAAACAGAGTCAGAGAGGACGGAGAACAGGAGAAACAGAGGAGGGAGAGGAGGGAGAACAGGAGAAACAGAGTCAGAGAGGAGGGAGAACAGGAGAAACAGAGTCCGAGAGGAGGGAGAACAGGAGAAACAGAGGAGGCAGAGGAGGGAGAACAGGAGAAACAGAGTCAGAGAGGACGGAGAACAGGAGAAACAGAGTCAGAGAGGAGGGAGAACAGGAGAAACAGAGGAGGGAGAGGAGGGAGAACAGGAGAAACTGAGTCCGAGAGGAGGGAGAACAGGAGAAACAGAGGAGGCAGAGGAGGGAGAACAGGAGAAACAGAGTCAGAGAGGAGGGAGAACAGGAGAAACAGAGTCAGAGAGGAGGGAGAACAGGAGAAACAGAGTCAGAGAGGAGGGAGAACAGGAGAAACAGAGGAGGGAGAGGAGGCAGAACAGGAGAAACAGAGTCAGAGAGGAGGGAGAACAGGAGAAACAGAGTCAGAGAGGAGGGAGAACAGGAGAAACAGAGTCAGAGAGGAGGGAGAACAGGAGAAACAGAGTCAGAGAGGAGGGAGAACAGGAGAAACAGAGTCAGAGAGGAGGGAGAACAGGAGAAACAGAGACAGAGAGGAGGGAGAACAGGAGAAACAGAGGAGGGAGAACAGGAGAAACAGAGGAGGGAGAACAGGAGAAACAGAGGAGGGAGAACAGGAGAAACAGAGGAGGGAGAACAGGAGAAACAGAGTCAGAGAGGAGGGAGAACAGGAGAAACAGAGTCAGAGAGGAGGGAGAACAGGAGAAACAGAGTCAGAGAGGAGGGAGAACAGGAGAAACAGAGGAGGGAGAACAGGAGAACAGGAGAAACAGAGTCAGAGAGGAGGGAGAACAGGAGAAACAGAGATAGAGAGGAGGGAGAACAGGAGAAACAGAGACAGAGAGGAGGGAGAAACAGAGTCAGAGAGGACGGAGAACAGGAGAAACAGAGGAGGGAGAGGAGGGAGAACAGGAGAAACAGAGTCAGAGAGGAGGGAGAACAGGAGAAACAGAGTCAGAGAGGAGGGAGAACAGGAGAAACAGAGGAGGGAGAACAGGAGAAACAGAGGAGGGAGAACAGGAGAAACAGAGTCAGAGAGGAGGGAGAACAGGAGAAACAGAGTCAGAGAGGAGGGAGAACAGGAGGAACAGAGGAGGGAGAGGAGGGAGAACAGGAGAAACAGAGGAGGCAGAACAGGAGAAACAGAGGAGGCAGAACAGGAGAAACAGAGGAGGGAGAACAGGAGAAACAGAGGAGGGAGAACAGGAGAAACAGAGTCAGAGAGGAGGGAGAACAGGAGAAACAGAGGAGGGAGAGGAGGGAGAACAGGAGAAACAGAGTCAGAGAGGAGGGAGAACAGGAGAAACAGAGGAGGGAGAGGAGGGAGAACAGGAGAAACGGAGACAGAGAGGAGGGAGAACAGGAGAAACGGAGACAGAGAGGAGGGAGAACAGGAGAAACGGAGACAGAGAGGAGGGAGAACAGGAGAAACAGAGTCAGAGAGGAGGGAGAACAGGAGAAACAGAGTCAGAGAGGATGGAGAAACAGGAGAAACAGAGGAGGGAGAGGAGGGAGAACAGGAGAAACAGAGGAGGGAGAACAGGAGAAACGGAGACAGAGAGGAGGGAGAACAGGAGAAACGGAGACAGAGTGGAGGGAGAACAGGAGAAGCAGAGACAGAGAGGAGGGAGAACAGGAGAAACAGAGTCAGAGAGGAGGGAGAACAGGAGAAACAGAGTCAGAGAGGAGGGAGAACAGGAGAAACAGAGGAGGGAGAGGAGGGAGAACAGGAGAAACAGAGTCAGAGAGGCGGGAGAAACAGGAGAAAGAGAGGAGGGAGAACAGGAGAAACAGAGGAGGGAGAACATGAGAAACAGAGGAGGGAGAACAGGAGAAACAGAGGAGGGAGAACAGGAGAAACAGAGGAGGGAGAACAGGAGAAACAGAGTCAGAGAGGAGGGAGAACAGGAGAAACAGAGTCAGAGAGGAGGGAGAGCAGGAGAAACAGAGTCAGAGAGGAGGGAGAACAGGAGAAACAGAGTCAGAGAGGAGGGAGAACAGGAGAAACAGAGTCAGAGAGGAGGGAGAACAGGAGAAACAGAGTCAGAGAGGAGGGAGAGCAGGAGAAACAGAGTCAGAGAGGAGGGAGAACAGGAGAAACAGAGTCAGAGAGGAGGGAGAACAGGAGAAACAGAGTCAGAGAGGAGGGAGAACAGGAGAAACAGAGTCAGAGAGGAGGGAGAAACAGGAGAAACAGAGTCAGAGAGGAGGGAGAACAGGAGAAACAGAGTCAGAGAGGAGGGAGAACAGGAGAAACAGAGTCAGAGAGGAGGGAGAACAGGAGAAACAGAGTCAGAGAGGAGGGAGAACAGGAGAAACAGAGTCAGAGAAGAGGGAGAACAGGAGAAACAGAGTCAGAGAGGAGGGAGAACAGGAGAAACAGAGTCAGAGAGGAGGGAGAACAGGAGAAACAGAGACAGAGAGGAGGGAGAACAGGAGAAACAGAGGAGGGAGAACAGGAGAAACAGAGGAGGGAGAACAGGAGAAACAGAGGAGGGAGAACAGGAGAAACAGAGGAGGGAGAACAGGAGAAACAGAGTCAGAGAGGAGGGAGAACAGGAGAAACAGAGTCAGAGAGGAGGGAGAACAGGAGAAACAGAGTCAGAGAGGAGGGAGAAACAGGAGAAACAGAGTCAGAGAGGAGGGAGAACAGGAGAAACAGAGGAGGGAGAACAGGAGAACAGGAGAAACAGAGTCAGAGAGGAGGGAGAACAGGAGAAACAGAGTCAGAGAGGAGGGAGAACAGGAGAAACAGAGTCAGAGAGGAGGGAGAAACAGGAGAAAGAGAGGAGGGAGAACAGGAGAAACAGAGGAGGGAGAACAGGAGAAACAGAGTCAGAGAGGAGGGAGAACAGGAGAAACAGAGACAGAGAGGAGGGAGAACAGGAGAAACAGAGACAGAGAGGAGGGAGAACAGGAGAAACAGAGTCAGAGAGGAGGGAGAACAGGAGAAACAGAGACAGAGAGGAGGGAGAACAGGAGAAACAGAGTCAGAGAGGAGGGAGAACAGGAGAAACAGAGGAGGGAGAACAGGAGAAACAGAGGAGGGAGAACAGGACAAACAGAGGAGGGAGAACAGAAGAAACAAAGTCAGAGAGGAGGGAGAACAGGAGAAACAGAGTCAGAGAGGAGGGAGAACAGGAGAAACAGAGTCAGAGAGGAGGGAGAACAGGAGAAACAGAGTCAGAGAGGAGGGAGAACAGGAGAAACAGAGGAGGGAGAGGAGGGAGAACAGGAGAAACAGAGTCAGAGAGGAGGGAGAACAGGAGAAACGGAGTCAGAGAGGAGGGAGAACAGGAGAAACAGAGGAGAAAAGGAGGGAGAACAGGAGAAACAGAGGAGGGAGAAACAGAGACAGAGAGGAGGGAGAGCAGGAGAAACAGAGACAGAGAGGAGGGAGAACAGGAGAAACAGAGTCAGAGAGGAGGGAGAACAGGAGAAACAGAGACAGAGAGGAGGGAGAAACAGAGTCAGAGAGGACGGAGAACAGGAGAAACAGAGGAGGGATAGGAGGGAGAACAGGAGAAACAGAGTCAGAGAGGAGGGAGAACAGGAGAAACAGAGATAGAGAGGAGGGAGAACAGGAGAAACAGAGACAGAGAGGAGGGAGAAACAGAGTCAGAGAGGACGGAGAACAGGAGAAACAGAGGAGGGAGAGGAGGGAGAACAGGAGAAACAGAGTCAGAGAGGAGGGAGAACAGGAGAAACAGAGGAGGGAGAGGAGGGAGAACAGGAGAAACGGAGACAGAGAGGAGGGAGAACAGGAGAAACGGAGACAGAGAGGAGGGAGAACAGGAGAAACGGAGACAGAGAGGAGGGAGAACAGGAGAAACGGAGACAGAGAGGAGGGAGAACAGGAGAAACAGAGTCAGAGAGGAGGGAGAACAGGAGAAACAGAGTCAGAGAGGATGGAGAAACAGGAGAAACAGAGTCAGAGAGGAGGGAGAACAGGAGAAACAGAGGAGGGAGAGGAGGGAGAACAGGAGAAACAGAGGAGGGAGAACAGGAGAAACGGAGACAGAGAGGAGGGAGAACAGGAGAAACGGAGACAGAGAGGAGGGAGAACAGGAGAAACGGAGACAGAGTGGAGGGAGAACAGGAGAAGCAGAGACAGAGAGGAGGGAGAACAGGAGAAACAGAGTCAGAGAGGAGGGAGAACAGGAGAAACAGAGTCAGAGAGGAGGGAGAACAGGAGAAACAGAGGAGGGAGAGGAGGGAGAACAGGAGAAACAGAGTCAGAGAGGCGGGAGAAACAGGAGAAAGAGAGGAGGGAGAACAGGAGAAACAGAGGAGGGAGAACATGAGAAACAGAGTCAGAGAGGAGGGAGAACAGGAGAAACAGAGGAGGGAGAACAGGAGAAACAGAGGAGGGAGAACAGGAGAAACAGAGTCAGAGAGGAGGGAGAACAGGAGAAACAGAGTCAGAGAGGAGGGAGAGCAGGAGAAACAGAGTCAGAGAGGAGGGAGAACAGGAGAAACAGAGTCAGAGAGGAGGGAGAACAGGAGAAACAGAGTCAGAGAGGAGGGAGAACAGGAGAAACAGAGTCAGAGAGGAGGGAGAGCAGGAGAAACAGAGTCAGAGAGGAGGGAGAACAGGAGAAACAGAGTCAGAGAGGAGGGAGAACAGGAGAAACAGAGTCAGAGAGGAGGGAGAACAGGAGAAACAGAGTCAGAGAGGAGGGAGAAACAGGAGAAACAGAGTCAGAGAGGAGGGAGAACAGGAGAAACAGAGTCAGAGAGGAGGGAGAACAGGAGAAACAGAGTCAGAGAGGAGGGAGAACAGGAGAAACAGAGTCAGAGAGGAGGGAGAACAGGAGAAACAGAGTCAGAGAGGAGGGAGAACAGGAGAAACAGAGTCAGAGAAGAGGGAGAACAGGAGAAACAGAGTCAGAGAGGAGGGAGAACAGGAGAAACAGAGACAGAGAGGAGGGAGAACAGGAGAAACAGAGGAGGGAGAACAGGAGAAACAGAGGAGGGAGAACAGGAGAAACAGAGGAGGGAGAACAGGAGAAACAGAGGAGGGAGAACAGGAGAAACAGAGTCAGAGAGGAGGGAGAACAGGAGAAACAGAGTCAGAGAGGAGGGAGAACAGGAGAAACAGAGTCAGAGAGGAGGGAGAAACAGGAGAAACAGAGTCAGAGAGGAGGGAGAACAGGAGAAACAGAGGAGGGAGAACAGGAGAACAG
The DNA here is from genome assembly GCF_029448725.1 of Salvelinus fontinalis. NCBI lineage: Eukaryota > Metazoa > Chordata > Actinopteri > Salmoniformes > Salmonidae > Salvelinus > Salvelinus fontinalis. Next base: position 45,199,870 of record NC_074691.1, on the reverse strand, counting down.
GAGAAAGAGAGTCAGAGAGGAGGGAGAACAGGAGAAACAGAGTCAGAGAGGAGGGAGAACAGGAGAAACAGAGTCAGAGAGGAGGGAGAACAGGAGAAATGGAATCAGAGAGGAGGGAGAACAGGAGAAACAGAGTCAGAGAGGAGGGAGAAACAGGAGAAAGAGAGGAGGGAGAACAGGAGAAACAGAGGAGGGAGAACAGGAGAAACAGAGTCAGAGAGGAGGGAGAACAGGAGAAACAGAGACAGAGAGGAGGGAGAACAGGAGAAACAGAGACAGAGAGGAGGGAGAACAGGAGAAACAGAGTCAGAGAGGAGGGAGAACAGGAGAAACAGAGACAGAGAGGAGGGAGAACAGGAGAAACAGAGTCAGAGAGGAGGGAGAACAGGAGAAACAGAGGAGGGAGAACAGGAGAAACAGAGGAGGGAGAACAGGACAAACAGAGGAGGGAGAACAGAAGAAACAAAGTCAGAGAGGAGGGAGAACAGGAGAAACAGAGTCAGAGAGGAGGGAGAACAGGAGAAACAGAGTCAGAGAGGAGGGAGAACAGGAGAAACAGAGTCAGAGAGGAGGGAGAACAGGAGAAACAGAGGAGGGAGAGGAGGGAGAACAGGAGAAACAGAGTCAGAGAGGAGGGAGAACAGGAGAAACAGAGTCAGAGAGGAGGGAGAACAGGAGAAACAGAGTCAGAGAGGAGGGAGAACAGGAGAAACAGAGGAGGGAGAGGAGGGAGAACAGGAGAAACAGAGTCAGAGAGGAGGGAGAACAGGAGAAACGGAGTCAGAGAGGAGGGAGAACAGGAGAAACAGAGGAGAAAAGGAGGGAGAACAGGAGAAACAGAGGAGGGAGAAACAGAGACAGAGAGGAGGGAGAGCAGGAGAAACAGAGACAGAGAGGAGGGAGAACAGGAGAAACAGAGTCAGAGAGGAGGGAGAACAGGAGAAACAGAGACAGAGAGGAGGGAGAAACAGAGTCAGAGAGGACGGAGAACAGGAGAAACAGAGGAGGGATAGGAGGGAGAACAGGAGAAACAGAGTCAGAGAGGAGGGAGAACAGGAGAAACAGAGATAGAGAGGAGGGAGAACAGGAGAAACAGAGACAGAGAGGAGGGAGAAACAGAGTCAGAGAGGACGGAGAACAGGAGAAACAGAGGAGGGAGAGGAGGGAGAACAGGAGAAACAGAGTCAGAGAGGAGGGAGAACAGGAGAAACAGAGTCAGAGAGGAGGGAGAACAGGAGAAATAGAGTCAGAGAGGAGGGAGAACAGGAGAAACAGAGTCAGAGAGGAGGGAGAACAGGATAAACAGAGTCAGAGAGGAGGGAGAACAGGAGAAACAGAGGAGGGAGAGGAGGGAGAACAGGAGAAACAGAGGAGGCAGAACAGGAGAAACAGAGGAGGCAGAACAGGAGAAACAGAGGAGGCAGAACAGGAGAAACAGAGGAGGGAGAACAGGAGAAACAGAGGAGGGAGAACAGGAGAAACAGAGTCAGAGAGGAGGGAGAACAGGAGAAACAGAGTCAGAGAGGAGCGAGAACAGGAGAAACAGAGTCAGAGAGGAGGGAGAAACAGGAGAAACAGAGTCAGAGAGGAGGGAGAACAGGAGAAACAGAGTCAGAGAGGAGGGAGAACAGGAGAAACAGAGGAGGGAGAGGAGGGAGAACAGGAGAAACGGAGACAGAGAGGAGGGAGAACAGGAGAAACGGAGACAGAGAGGAGGGAGAACAGGAGAAACGGAGACAGAGAGGAGGGAGAACAGGAGAAACAGAGTCAGAGAGGAGGGAGAACAGGAGAAACAGAGTCAGAGAGGAGGGAGAACAGGAGAAACGGAGTCAGAGAGGAGGGAGAACAGGAGAAACAGAGGAGGGAGAGGAGGGAGAACAGGAGAAACAGAGTCAGAGAGGAGGGAGAACAGGAGAAACGGAGTCAGAGAGGAGGGAGAACAGGAGAAACGGAGTCAGAGAGGAGGGAGAACAGGAGAAACAGAGTCAGAGAGGAGGGAGAACAGGAGAAACAGAGTCAGAGAGGAGGGAGAACAGGAGAAACAGAGGAGGGAGAGGAGGGAGAACAGGAGAAACAGAGGAGGGAGAGGAGGGAGAACAGGAGAAACAGAGGAGGGAGAACAGGAGAAACAGAGTCAGAGAGGAGGGAGAACAGGAGAAACAGAGTCAGAGAGGAGGGAGAACAGGAGAAACAGAGGAGGGAGAGGAGGGAGAACAGGAGAAACAGAGGAGGCAGAACAGGAGAAACAGAGGAGGCAGAACAGGAGAAACAGAGGAGGGAGAACAGGAGAAACAGAGGAAGGAGAACAGGAGAAACAGATTCAGAGAGGAGGGAGAACAGGAGAAACAGAGTCAGAGAGGAGGGAGAACAGGAGAAACAGAGTCAGAGAGGAGGGAGAACAGGAGAAACAGAGTCAGAGAGGAGGGAGAACAGGAGAAACAGAGACAGAGAGGAGGGAGATCAGGAGAAACAGAGGAGGGAGAACAGGAGAAACAGAGGAGGGAGAACAGGAGAAACAGAGGAGGGAGAACAGGAGAAACAGAGGAGGGAGAACAGGAGAAACAGAGTCAGAGAGGAGGGAGAACAGGAGAAACAGAGTCAGAGAGGAGGGAGAACAGGAGAAACAGAGTCAGAGAGGAGGGAGAAACAGGAGAAACAGAGTCAGAGAGGAGGGAGAACAGGAGAAACAGAGGAGGGAGAACAGGAGAACAGGAGAAACAGAGTCAGAGAGGAGGGAGAACAGGAGAAACAGAGTCAGAGAGGAGGGAGAACAGGAGAAACAGAGTCAGAGAGGAGGGAGAACAGGAGAAACGGAATCAGAGAGGAGGGAGAACAGGAGAAACAGAGTCAGAGAGGAGGGAGAAACAGGAGAAAGAGAGGAGGGAGAACAGGAGAAACAGAGGAGGGAGAACAGGAGAAACAGAGTCAGAGAGGAGGGAGAACAGGAGAAACAGAGACAGAGAGGAGGGAGAACAGGAGAAACAGAGACAGAGAGGAGGGAGAACAGGAGAAACAGAGTCAGAGAGGAGGGAGAACAGGAGAAACAGAGACAGAGAGGAGGGAGAACAGGAGAAACAGAGTCAGAGAGGAGGGAGAACAGGAGAAACAGAGGAGGGAGAACAGGAGAAACAGAGGAGGGAGAACAGGACAAACAGAGGAGGGAGAACAGAAGAAACAGAGTCAGAGAGGAGGGAGAACAGGAGAAACAGAGTCAGAGAGGAGGGAGAACAGGAGAAACAGAGTCAGAGAGGAGGGAGAACAGGAGAAACAGAGTCAGAGAGGAGGGAGAACAGGAGAAACAGAGGAGGGAGAGGAGGGAGAACAGGAGAAACAGAGTCAGAGAGGAGGGAGAACAGGAGAAACGGAGTCAGAGAGGAGGGAGAACAGGAGAAACAGAGGAGAAAAGGAGGGAGAACAGGAGAAACAGAGGAGGGAGAAACAGAGACAGAGAGGAGGGAGAGCAGGAGAAACAGAGACAGAGAGGAGGGAGAACAGGAGAAACAGAGTCAGAGAGGAGGGAGAACAGGAGAAACAGAGACAGAGAGGAGGGAGAAACAGAGTCAGAGAGGACGGAGAACAGGAGAAACAGAGGAGGGATAGGAGGGAGAACAGGAGAAACAGAGTCAGAGAGGAGGGAGAACAGGAGAAACAGAGATAGAGAGGAGGGAGAACAGGAGAAACAGAGACAGAGAGGAGGGAGAAACAGAGTCAGAGAGGACGGAGAACAGGAGAAACAGAGGAGGGAGAGGAGGGAGAACAGGAGAAACAGAGTCAGAGAGGAGGGAGAACAGGAGAAACAGAGTCAGAGAGGAGGGAGAACAGGAGAAATAGAGTCAGAGAGGAGGGAGAACAGGAGAAACAGAGTCAGAGAGGAGGGAGAACAGGAGAAACAGAGTCAGAGAGGAGGGAGAACAGGAGAAACAGAGGAGGGAGAGGAGGGAGAACAGGAGAAACAGAGGAGGCAGAACAGGAGAAACAGAGGAGGCAGAACAGGAGAAACAGAGGAGGCAGAACAGGAGAAACAGAGGAGGGAGAACAGGAGAAACAGAGGAGGGAGAACAGGAGAAACAGAGACAGAGAGGAGGGAGAACAGGAGAAACAGAGTCAGAGAGGAGGGGGAACAGGAGAAACAGAGTCAGAGAGGAGGGGGAACAGGAGAAACAGAGTCAGAGAGGAGGGAGAAACAGGAGAAACTGAGTCAGAGAGGAGGGAGAACAGGAGAAACAGAGTCAGAGAGGAGGGAGAACAGGAGAAACAGAGGAGGGAGAGGAGGGAGAACAGGAGAAACAGAGTCAGAGAGGAGGGAGAACAGGAGAAACAGAGGAGGGAGAGGAGGGAGAACAGGAGAAACGGAGACAGAGAGGAGGGAGAACAGGAGAAACGGAGACAGAGAGGAGGGAGAACAGGAGAAACGGAGACAGAGAGGAGGGAGAACAGGAGAAACAGAGTCAGAGAGGAGGGAGAACAGGAGAAACAGAGTCAGAGAGGAGGGAGAACAGGAGAAACGGAGTCAGAGAGGAGGGAGAACAGGAGAAACAGAGGAGGGAGAGGAGGGAGAACAGGAGAAACAGAGGAGGGAGAACAGGACAAACAGAGTCAGAGAGGAGGGAGAACAGGAGAAACAGAGGAGGGAGAGGAGGGAGAACAGGAGAAACAGAGTCAGAGAGGAGGGAGAACAGGAGAAACAGAGGAGGGAGAGGAGGGAGAACAGGAGAAACGGAGACAGAGTGGAGGGAGAACAGGAGAAACGGAGACAGAGAGGAGGGAGAACAGGAGAAACGGAGACAGAGAGGAGGGAGAACAGGAGAAACAGAGTCAGAGAGGAGGGAGAACAGGAGAAACAGAGTCAGAGAGGAGGGAGAACAGGAGAAACGGAGTCAGAGAGGAGGGAGAACAGGAGAAACAGAGGAGGGAGAGGAGGGAGAACAGGAGAAACAGAGTCAGAGAGGAGGGAGAACAGGAGAAACGGAGTCAGAGAGGAGGGAGAACAGGAGAAACGGAGTCAGAGAGGAGGGAGAACAGGAGAAACAGAGTCAGAGAGGAGGGAGAACAGGAGAAACAGAGTCAGAGAGGAGGGAGAACAGGAGAAACAGAGGAGGGAGAGGAGGGAGAACAGGAGAAACAGAGGAGGGAGAACAGGACAAACAGAGTCAGAGAGGAGGGAGAAACAGGAGAAAGAGAGGAGGGGGAACAGGAGAAACAGAGGAGGGAGAACAGGAGAAACAGAGTCAGAGAGGAGGGAGAACAGGAGAAACAGAGACAGAGAGGAGGGAGAACAGGAGAAACAGAGGAGGGAGAGGAGGGAGAACAGGAGAAACAGAGGAGGGAGAACAGGAGAAACAGAGGAGGGAGAACAGGAGAAACAGAGGAGGGAGAGGAGGGAGAACAGGAGAAACAGAGTCAGAGAGGAGGGAGAACAGGAGAAACGGAGTCAGAGAGGAGGGAGAACAGGAGAAACAGAGGAGGGAGAACAGGAGAAACAGAGGAGGGGGAACAGGAGAAACAGAGTCAGAGAGGAGGGAGAACAGGAGAAACAGAGTCAGAGAGGAGGGAGAACAGAAGAAACAGAGTCAGAGAGGAGGGAGAACAGGCGAAACAGAGTCAGAGAGGAGGGAGAACAGGAGAAACAGAGTCAGAGAGGAGGGAGAACAGGAGAAACAGAGGAGGGAGAGGAGGGAGAACAGGAGAAACAGAGGAGGGAGAGGAAGGAGAACAGGAGAAACAGAGTCAGAGAGGAGGGAGAACAGGAGAAACGAAGTCAGAGAGGAGGGAGAACAGGAGAAACAGAGGAGGGAGAACAGGAGAACAGGAGAAACAGAGTCAGAGAGGAGGGAGAACAGGAGAAACAGTGGAGGAAAGGAGGGAGAACAGGAGAAACAGAGGAGGGAGAAACAGAGACAGAGAGGAGGGAGAACAGGAGAAACAGAGTCAGAGAGGAGGGAGAACAGGAGAAACAGAGACAGAGAGGAGGGAGAAACAGAGTCAGAGAGGACGGAGAACAGGAGAAACAGAGGAGGGAGAGGAGGGAGAACAGGAGAAACAGAGTCAGAGAGGAGGGAGAACAGGAGAAACAGAGATAGAGAGGAGGGAGAACAGGAGAAACAGAGACAGAGAGGAGGGAGAACAGGAGAAACAGAGTCAGAGAGGACGGAGAACAGGAGAAACAGAGGAGGGAGAGGAGGGAGAACAGGAGAAACAGAGTCAGAGAGGAGGGAGAACAGGAGAAACAGAGATAGAGAGGAGGGAGAACAGGAGAAACAGAGACAGAGAGGAGGGAGAACAGGAGAAACAGAGTCAGAGAGGAGGGAGAACAGGAGAAACAGAGTCAGAGAGGAGGGAGAACAGGAGAAACAGAGTCAGAGAGGAGGGAGAACAGGAGAAACGGAGTCAGAGAGGAGGGAGAACAGGAGAAACAGAGGAGGGAGAGGAGGGAGAAACAGGAGAAAGAGAGGAGGGAGAACAGGAGAAACAGAGGAGGGCGAACAGGAGAAACAGAGTCAGAGAGGAGGGAGAACAGGAGAAACAGAGACAGAGAGGAGGGAGAACAGGAGAAACAGAGACAGAGAGGAGGGAGAACAGGAGAAACAGAGTCAGAGAGGAGGGAGAACAGGAGAAACAGAGTCAGAGAGGAGGGGGAACAGGAGAAACAGAGTCAGAGAGGAGGGAGAAACAGGAGAAACAGAGTCAGAGAGGAGGGAGAACAGGAGAAACAGAGTCAGAGAGGAGGGAGAACAGGAGAAACAGAGGAGGGAGAGGAGGGAGAACAGGAGAAACAGAGTCAGAGAGGAGGGAGAACAGGAGAAACAGAGGAGGGAGAGGAGGGAGAACAGGAGAAACGGAGACAGAGAGGAGGGAGAACAGGAGAAACGGAGACAGAGAGGAGGGAGAACAGGAGAAACGGAGACAGATTGGAGGGAGAACAGGAGAAACAGAGTCAGAGAGGAGGGAGAACAGGAGAAACAGAGTCAGAGAGGAGGGAGAACAGGAGAAACGGAGTCAGAGAGGAGGGAGAACAGGAGAAACAGAGGAGGGAGAGGAGGGAGAACAGGAGAAACAGAGGAGGGAGAACAGGACAAACAGAGTCAGAGAGGAGGGAGAACAGGAGAAACAGAGGAGGGAGAGGAGGGAGAACAGGAGAAACAGAGTCAGAGAGGAGGGAGAACAGGAGAAACAGAGTCAGAGAGGAGGGAGAAACAGGAGAAACAGAGTCAGAGAGGAGGGAGAACAGGAGAAACAGAGTCAGAGAGGAGGGAGAACAGGAGAAACAGAGGAGGGAGAGGAGGGAGAACAGGAGAAACAGAGTCAGAGAGGAGGGAGAACAGGAGAAACAGAGGAGGGAGAGGAGGGAGAACAGGAGAAACGGAGACAGAGAGGAGGGAGAACAGGAGAAACGGAGACAGAGAGGAGGGAGAACAGGAGAAACGGAGACAGAGAGGAGGGAGAACAGGAGAAACAGAGTCAGAGAGGAGGGAGAACAGGAGAAACGGAGTCAGAGAGGAGGGAGAACAGGAGAAACGGAGTCAGAGAGGAGGGAGAACAGGAGAAACAGAGGAGGGAGAGGAGGGAGAACACGAGAAACAGAGTCAGAGAGGAGGGAGAACAGGAGAAACGGAGTCAGAGAGGAGGGAGAACAGGAGAAACGGAGTCAGAGAGGAGGGAGAACAGGAGAAACAGAGTCAGAGAGGAGGGAGAACAGGAGAAACAGAGTCAGAGAGGAGGGAGAACAGGAGAAACAGAGGAGGGAGAGGAGGGAGAACAGGAGAAACAGAGGAGGGAGAACAGGAGAAACAGAGTCAGAGAGGAGGGAGAACAGGAGAAACAGAGTCAGAGAGGAGGGAGAACAGGAGAAACAGAGGAGGGAGAGGAGGGAGAACAGGAGAAACAGAGGAGGCAGAACAGGAGAAACAGAGGAGGCAGAACAGGAGAAACAGAGGAGGGAGAACAGGAGAAACAGAGGAAGGAGAACAGGAGAAACAGTCAGAGAGGAGGGAGAACAGGAGAAACAGAGTCAGAGAGGAGGGAGAAACAGGAGAAACAGAGACAGAGAGGAGGGAGAACAGGAGAAACAGAGTCAGAGAGGAGGGAGAACAGGAGAAACAGAGTCAGAGAGGAGGGGGAACAGGAGAAACAGAGTCAGAGAGGAGGGAGAAACAGGAGAAACAGAGTCAGAGAGGAGGGAGAACAGGAGAAACAGAGTCAGAGAGGAGGGAGAACAGGAGAAACAGAGGAGGGAGAGGAGGGAGAACAGGAGAAACAGAGTCAGAGAGGAGGGAGAACAGGAGAAACAGAGGAGGGAGAGGAGGGAGAACAGGAGAAACGGAGACAGAGAGGAGGGAGAACAGGAGAAACGGAGACAGAGAGGTGGGAGAACAGGAGAAACGGAGACAGAGAGGAGGGAGAACAGGAGAAACAGAGTCAGAGAGGAGGGAGAACAGGAGAAACAGAGTCAGAGAGGAGGGAGAACAGGAGAAACGGAGTCAGAGAGGAGGGAGAACAGGAGAAACAGAGGAGGGAGAGGAGGGAGAACAGGAGAAACAGAGGAGGGAGAACAGGACAAACAGAGTCAGAGAGGAGGGAGAACAGGAGAAACAGAGGAGGGAGAGGAGGGAGAACAGGAGAAACAGAGTCAGAGAGGAGGGAGAACAGGAGAAACAGAGGAGGGAGAGGAGGGAGAACAGGAGAAACGGAGACAGAGTGGAGGGAGAAAAGGAGAAACGGAGACAGAGAGGAGGGAGAACAGGAGAAACGGAGACAGAGAGGAGGGAGAACAGGAGAAACAGAGTCAGAGAGGAGGGAGAACAGGAGAAACAGAGTCAGAGAGGAGGGAGAACAGGAGAAACGGAGTCAGAGAGGAGGGAGAACAGGAGAAACAGAGGAGGGAGAGGAGGGAGAACAGGAGAAACAGAGTCAGAGAGGAGGGAGAACAGGAGAAACGGAGTCAGAGAGGAGGGAGAACAGGAGAAACGGAGTCAGAGAGGAGGGAGAACAGGAGAAACAGTCAGAGAGGAGGGAGAACAGGAGAAACAGAGTCAGAGAGGAGGGAGAACAGGAGAAACAGAGGAGGGAGAGGAGGGAGAACAGGAGAAACAGAGGAGGGAGAACAGGACAAACAGAGTCAGAGAGGAGGGAGAAACAGGAGAAAGAGAGGAGGGGGAACAGGAGAAACAGAGGAGGGAGAACAGGAGAAACAGAGTCAGAGAGGAGGGAGAACAGGAGAAACAGAGACAGAGAGGAGGGAGAACAGGAGAAACAGAGGAGGGAGAGGAGGGAGAACAGGAGAAACAGAGGAGGGAGAACAGGAGAAACAGAGGAGGGAGAACAGGAGAAACAGAGGAGGGAGAGGAGGGAGAACAGGAGAAACAGAGTCAGAGAGGAGGAGGAACAGGAGAAACGGAGTCAGAGAGGAGGGAGAACAGGAGAAACAGAGGAGGGAGAACAGGAGAAACAGAGGAGGGAGAACAGGAGAAACAGAGGAGGGAGAACAGGAGAAACATAGTCAGAGAGGAGGGAGAACAGGAGAAACAGAGTCAGAGAGGAGGGAGAAACAGGAGAAACAGAGACAGAGAGGAGGGAGAACAGGAGAAACAGAGTCAGAGAGGAGGGAGAACAGGAGAAACAGAGTCAGAGAGGAGGGAGAACAGGAGAAACAGAGTCAGAGAGGAGGGAGAACAGGAGAAACAGAGTCAGAGAGGAGGGAGAACAGAAGAAACAGAGTCAGAGAGGAGGGAGAACAGGCGAAACAGAGTCAGAGAGGAGGGAGAACAGGAGAAACAGAGTCAGAGAGGAGGGAGAACAGGAGAAACAGAGGAGGGAGAGGAGGGAGAACAGGAGAAACAGAGGAGGGAGAGGAAGGAGAACAGGAGAAACAGAGTCAGAGAGGAGGGAGAACAGGAGAAACGAAGTCAGAGAGGAGGGAGAACAGGAGAAACAGAGGAGGGAGAACAGGAGAACAGGAGAAACAGAGTCAGAGAGGAGGGAGAACAGGAGAAACAGTGGAGGAAAGGAGGGAGAACAGGAGAAACAGAGGAGGGAGAAACAGAGACAGAGAGGAGGGAGAACAGGAGAAACAGAGTCAGAGAGGAGGGAGAACAGGAGAAACAGAGACAGAGAGGAGGGAGAAACAGAGTCAGAGAGGACGGAGAACAGGAGAAACAGAGGAGGGAGAGGAGGGAGAACAGGAGAAACAGAGTCAGAGAGGAGGGAGAACAGGAGAAACAGAGATAGAGAGGAGGGAGAACAGGAGAAACAGAGACAGAGAGGAGGGAGAACAGGAGAAACAGAGTCAGAGAGGACGGAGAACAGGAGAAACAGAGGAGGGAGAGGAGGGAGAACAGGAGAAACAGAGTCAGAGAGGAGGGAGAACAGGAGAAACAGAGATAGAGAGGAGGGAGAACAGGAGAAACAGAGACAGAGAGGAGGGAGAACAGGAGAAACAGAGTCAGAGAGGAGGGAGAACAGGAGAAACAGAGTCAGAGAGGAGGGAGAACAGGAGAAACAGAGTCAGAGAGGAGGGAGAACAGGAGAAACGGAGTCAGAGAGGAGGGAGAACAGGAGAAACAGAGGAGGGAGAGGAGGGAGAAACAGGAGAAAGAGAGGAGGGAGAACAGGAGAAACAGAGGAGGGCGAACAGGAGAAACAGTCAGAGAGGAGGGAGAACAGGAGAAACAGAGACAGAGAGGAGGGAGAACAGGAGAAACAGAGACAGAGAGGAGGGAGAACAGGAGAAACAGAGTCAGAGAGGAGGGAGAACAGGAGAAACAGAGTCAGAGAGGAGGGCGAACAGGAGAAACAGAGTCAGAGAGGAGGGAGAAACAGGAGAAACAGAGTCAGAGAGGAGGGAGAACAGGAGAAACAGAGGAGGGAGAGGAGGGAGAACAGGAGAAACAGAGGAGGGAGAGGAGGGAGAACAGGAGAAACAGAGTCAGAGAGGAGGGAGAACAGGAGAAACAGAGGAGGGAGAGGAGGGAGAACAGGAGAAACGGAGACAGAGAGGAGGGAGAACAGGAGAAACGGAGACAGAGAGGAGGGAGAACAGGAGAAACGGAGACAGATTGGAGGGAGAACAGGAGAAACAGAGTCAGAGAGGAGGGAGAACAGGAGAAACAGAGTCAGAGAGGAGGGAGAACAGGAGAAACGGAGTCAGAGAGGAGGGAGAACAGGAGAAACAGAGGAGGGAGAGGAGGGAGAACAGGAGAAACAGAGGAGGGAGAACAGGACAAACAGAGTCAGAGAGGAGGGAGAACAGGAGAAACAGAGGAGGGAGAGGAGGGAGAACAGGAGAAACAGAGTCAGAGAGGAGGGAGAACAGGAGAAACAGAGGAGGGAGAGGAGGGAGAACAGGAGAAACAGAGGAGGGAGAGGAGGGAGAACAGGAGAAACAGAGGAGGGAGAACAGGACAAACAGAGTCAGAGAGGAGGGAGAAACAGGAGAAAGAGAGGAGGGGGAACAGGAGAAACAGAGGAGGGAGAACAGGAGAAACAGAGTCAGAGTGGAGGGAGAACAGGAGAAACGGAGACAGAGAGGAGGGAGAACAGGAGAAACGGAGACAGAGAGGAGGGAGAACAGGAGAAACAGAGTCAGAGAGGAGGGAGAACAGGAGAAACAGAGTCAGAGAGGAGGGAGAACAGGAGAAACGGAGTCAGAGAGGAGGGAGAACAGGAGAAACAGAGGAGGGAGAGGAGGGAGAACAGGAGAAACAGAGTCAGAGAGGAGGGAGAACAGGAGAAACGGAGTCAGAGAGGAGGGAGAACAGGAGAAACGGAGTCAGAGAGGAGGGAGAACAGGAGAAACAGAGTCAGAGAGGAGGGAGAACAGGAGAAACAGAGTCAGAGAGGAGGGAGAACAGGAGAAACAGAGGAGGGAGAGGAGGGAGAACAGGAGAAACAGAGGAGGGAGAACAGGACAAACAGAGTCAGAGAGGAGGGAGAAACAGGAGAAAGAGAGGAGGGGGAACAGGAGAAACAGAGGAGGGAGAACAGGAGAAACAGAGTCAGAGAGGAGGGAGAACAGGAGAAACAGAGTCAGAGAGGAGGGAGAACAGGAGAAACAGAGACAGAGAGGAGGGAGAACAGGAGAAACAGAGGAGGGAGAGGAGGGAGAACAGGAGAAACAGAGGAGGGAGAACAGGAGAAACAGAGGAGGGAGAACAGGAGAAACAGAGGAGGGAGAGGAGGGAGAACAGGAGAAACAGAGTCAGAGAGGAGGGAGAACAGGAGAAACGGAGTCAGAGAGGAGGGAGAACAGGAGAAACAGAGGAGGGAGAACAGGAGAAACAGAGGAGGGAGAACAGGAGAAACAGAGGAGGGAGAACAGGAGAAACATAGTCAGAGAGGAGGGAGAACAGGAGAAACAGAGTCAGAGAGGAGGGAGAAACAGGAGAAACAGAGACAGAGAGGAGGGAGAACAGGAGAAACAGAGTCAGAGAGGAGGGAGAACAGGAGAAACAGAGTCAGAGAGGAGGGAGAACAGGAGAAACAGAGTCAGAGAGGAGGGAGAACAGGAGAAACAGAGTCAGAGAGGAGGGAGAACAGAAGAAACAGAGTCAGAGAGGAGGGAGAACAGGCGAAACAGAGTCAGAGAGGAGGGAGAACAGGAGAAACGCGTCAGAGAGGAGGGAGAACAGGAGAAACAGAGGAGGGAGAGGAGGGAGAACAGGAGAAACAGAGGAGGGAGAGGAAGGAGAACAGGAGAAACAGAGTCAGAGAGGAGGGAGAACAGGAGAAACGAAGTCAGAGAGGAGGGAGAACAGGAGAAACAGAGGAGGGAAAACAGGAGAACAGGAGAAACAGAGTCAGAGAGGAGGGAGAACAGGAGAAACAGTGGAGGAAAGGAGGGAGAACAGGAGAAACAGAGGAGGGCGAACAGGAGAAACAGAGTCAGAGAGGAGGGAGAACAGGAGAAACAGAGACAGAGAGGAGGGAGAACAGGAGAAACAGAGACAGAGAGGAGGGAGAACAGGAGAAACAGAGTCAGAGAGGAGGGAGAACAGGAGAAACAGAGTCAGAGAGGAGGGAGAACAGGAGAAACAGAGGAGGGAGAGGAGGGAGAACAGGAGAAACGGAGTCAGAGAGGAGGGAGAACAGGAGAAACAGAGTCAGAGAGGAGGGAGAACAGGAGAAACAGAGTCAGAGAGGAGGGAGAACAGGAGAAACAGAGGAGGGAGAGGAGGGAGAACAGGAGAAACAGAGGAGGGAGAACAGGACAAACAGAGTCAGAGAGGAGGGAGAACAGGAGAAACAGAGGAGGGAGAACAGGAGAAACAGAGTCAGAGAGGAGGGAGAACAGGAGAAACAGAGACAGAGAGGAGGGAGAACAGGAGAAACAGAGGAGGGAGAGGAGGGAGAACAGGAGAAACAGAGGAGGGAGAACAGGAGAAACAGAGGAGGGAGAACAGGAGAAACAGAGGAGGGAGAGGAGGGAGAACAGGAGAAACAGAGTCAGAGAGGAGGGAGAACAGGAGAAACGGAGTCAGAGAGGAGGGAGAACAGGAGAAACAGAGGAGGGAGAACAGGAGAAACAGAGGAGGGAGAACAGGAGAAACAGAGGAGGGAGAACAGGAGAAACATAGTCAGAGAGGAGGGAGAACAGGAGAAACAGAGTCAGAGAGGAGGGAGAAACAGGAGAAACAGAGACAGAGAGGAGGGAGAACAGGAGAAACAGAGTCAGAGAGGAGGGAGAACAGGAGAAACAGAGTCAGAGAGGAGGGAGAACAGGAGAAACAGAGTCAGAGAGGAGGGAGAACAGGAGAAACAGAGTCAGAGAGGAGGGAGAACAGAAGAAACAGAGTCAGAGAGGAGGGAGAACAGGCGAAACAGAGTCAGAGAGGAGGGAGAACAGGAGAAACGCGTCAGAGAGGAGGGAGAACAGGAGAAACAGAGGAGGGAGAGGAGGGAGAACAGGAGAAACAGAGGAGGGAGAGGAAGGAGAACAGGAGAAACAGAGTCAGAGAGGAGGGAGAACAGGAGAAACGAAGTCAGAGAGGAGGGAGAACAGGAGAAACAGAGGAGGGAAAACAGGAGAACAGGAGAAACAGAGTCAGAGAGGAGGGAGAACAGGAGAAACAGTGGAGGAAAGGAGGGAGAACAGGAGAAACAGAGGAGGGCGAACAGGAGAAACAGAGTCAGAGAGGAGGGAGAACAGGAGAAACAGAGACAGAGAGGAGGGAGAACAGGAGAAACAGAGACAGAGAGGAGGGAGAACAGGAGAAACAGAGTCAGAGAGGAGGGAGAAACAGGAGAAACAGAGTCAGAGAGGAGGGAGAACAGGAGAAACAGAGTCAGAGAGGAGGGAGAACAGGAGAAACAGAGGAGGGAGAGGAGGGAGAACAGGAGAAACAGAGTCAGAGAGGAGGGAGAACAGGAGAAACAGAGGAGGGAGAGGAGGGAGAACAGGAGAAACGGAGACAGAGAGGAGGGAGAACAGGAGAAACGGAGACAGAGAGGAGGGAGAACAGGAGAAACGGAGACAGATTGGAGGGAGAACAGGAGAAACAGAGTCAGAGAGGAGGGAGAACAGGAGAAACAGAGTCAGAGAGGAGGGAGAACAGGAGAAACAGAGGAGGGAGAGGAGGGAGAACAGGAGAAACAGAGGAGGGAGAACAGGACAAACAGAGTCAGAGAGGAGGGAGAACAGGAGAAACAGAGGAGGGAGAGGAGGGAGAACAGGAGAAACAGAGGAGGGAGAGGAGGGAGAACAGGAGAAACAGAGGAGGGAGAGGAGGGAGAACAGGAGAAACGGAGACAGAGTGGAGGGAGAACAGGAGAAACGGAGACAGAGAGGAGGGAGAACAGGAGAAACGGAGACAGAGAGGAGGGAGAACAGGAGAAACAGAGTCAGAGAGGAGGGAGAACAGGAGAAACAGAGTCAGAGAGGAGGGAGAACAGGAGAAACGGAGTCAGAGAGGAGGGAGAACAGGAGAAACAGAGGAGGGAGAGGAGGGAGAACAGGAGAAACAGAGTCAGAGAGGAGGGAGAACAGGAGAAACGGAGTCAGAGAGGAGGGAGAACAGGAGAAACGGAGTCAGAGAGGAGGGAGAACAGGAGAAACAGAGTCAGAGAGGAGGGAGAACAGGAGAAACAGAGTCAGAGAGGAGGGAGAACAGGAGAAACAGAGGAGGGAGAGGAGGGAGAACAGGAGAAACAGAGGAGGGAGAACAGGACAAACAGAGTCAGAGAGGAGGGAGAAACAGGAGAAAGAGAGGAGGGGGAACAGGAGAAACAGAGGAGGGAGAACAGGAGAAACAGAGGAGGGAAAACAGGAGAAACAGAGGAGGGAGAACAGGAGAAACAGAGGAGGGAGAGGAGGGAGAACAGGAGAAACAGAGACAGAGAGGAGGGAGAACAGGAGAAACAGAGTCAGAGAGGAGGGAGAACAGGAGAAACAGAGACAGAGAGGAGGGAGAACAGGAGAAACAGAGGAGGGAGAGGAGGGAGAACAGGAGAAACAGAGGAGGGAGAACAGGAGAAACAGAGGAGGGAGAACAGGAGAAACAGAGGAGGGTGAACAGGAGAAACATAGTCAGAGAGGAGGGAGAACAGGAGAAACAGAGTCAGAGAGGAGGGAGAACAGGAGAAACGGAGTCAGAGAGGAGGGAGAACAGGAGAAACAGAGGAGGGAGAACAGGAGAAACAGAGGAGGGAGAACAGGAGAAACAGAGGAGGGTGAACAGGAGAAACATAGTCAGAGAGGAGGGAGAACAGGAGAAACAGAGTCAGAGAGGAGGGAGAAACAGGAGAAACAGAGACAGAGAGGAGGGAGAACAGGAGAAACAGAGTCAGAGAGGAGGGAGAAAAGGAGAAACAGAGTCAGAGAGGAGGGAGAACAGGAGAAACAGAGTCAGAGAGGAGGGAGAACAGGAGAAACAGAGTCAGAGAGGAGGGAGAACAGAAGAAACAGAGTCAGAGAGGAGGGAGAACAGGCGAAACAGAGTCAGAGAGGAGGGAGAACAGGAGAAACAGAGTCAGAGAGGAGGGAGAACAGGAGAAACAGAGGAGGGAGAGGAGGGAGAACAGGAGAAACAGAGGAGGGAGAGGAAGGAGAACAGGAGAAACAGAGTCAGAGAGGAGGGAGAACAGGAGAAACGAAGTCAGAGAGGAGGGAGAACAGGAGAAACAGAGGAGGGAAAACAGGAGAACAGGAGAAACAGAGTCAGAGAGGAGGGAGAACAGGAGAAACAGTGGAGGAAAGGAGGGAGAACAGGAGAAACAGAGGAGGGAGAAACAGAGACAGAGAGGAGGGAGAACAGGAGAAACAGAGACAGAGAGGAGGGAGAACAGGAGAAACAGAGTCAGAGAGGAGGGAGAACAGGAGAAACAGAGACAGAGAGGAGGGAGAAACAGAGTCAGAGAGGACGGAGAACAGGAGAAACAGAGGAGGGAGAGGAGGGAGAACAGGAGAAACAGAGTCAGAGAGGAGGGAGAACAGGAGAAACAGAGATAGAGAGGAGGGAGAACAGGAGAAACAGAGACAGAGAGGAGGGAGAACAGGAGAAACAGAGTCAGAGAGGACGGAGAACAGGAGAAACAGAGGAGGGAGAGGAGGGAGAACAGGAGAAACAGAGTCAGAGAGGAGGGAGAACAGGAGAAACAGAGATAGAGAGGAGGGAGAACAGGAGAAACAGAGACAGAGAGGAGGGAGAACAGGAGAAACAGAGTCAGAGAGGAGGGAGAACAGGAGAAACAGAGTCAGAGAGGAGGGAGAACAGGAGAAACAGAGTCAGAGAGGAGGGAGAACAGGAGAAACGGAGTCAGAGAGGAGGGAGAACAGGAGAAACAGAGGAGGGAGAGGAGGGAGAACAGGAGAAACAGAGTCAGAGAGGAGGGAGAACAGGAGAAACAGAGGAGGGAGAGGAGGGAGAACAGGAGAAACAGAGTCAGAGAGGAGGGAGAACAGGAGAAACAGAGACAGAGAGGAGGGAGAACAGGAGAAACAGAGGAGGGAGAGGAGGGAGAACAGGAGAAACAGAGGAGGGAGAACAGGAGAAACAGAGGAGGGAGAACAGGAGAAACAGAGGAGGGACAACAGGACAAACAGAGTCAGAGAGGAGGGAGAAACAGGAGAAAGAGAGGAGGGGGAACAGGAGAAACAGAGGAGGGGGAACAGGAGAAACAGAGTCAGAGAGGAGGGAGAACAGGAGAAACAGAGTCAGAGAGGAGGGAGAACAGGAGAAACAGAGTCAGAGAGGAGGGAGAACAGGAGAAACAGAGTCAGAGAGGAGGGAGAACAGGAGAAACAGAGTCAGAGAGGAGGGAGAACAGGAGAAACAGAGGAGGGAGAGGAGGGAGAACAGGAGAAACAGAGGAGGGAGAACAGGAGAAACAGAGTCAGAGAGGAGGGAGAACAGGAGAAACAGAGGAGGGAGAACAGGAGAAACAGAGGAGGGAGAACAGGAGAAACAGAGTCAGAGAGGAGGGAGAACAGGAGAAACAGAGGAGGGAGAGGAGGGAGAACAGGAGAAACAGAGGAGGGAGAACAGGAGAAACAGAGGAGGGAGAACAGGAGAAACAGAGGAGGGAGAACAGGAGAAACAGAGTCAGAGAGGAGGGAGAACAGGAGAAACAGAGACAGAGAGGAGGGAGAACAGGAGAAACAGAGGAGGGAGAGGAGGGAGAACAGGAGAAACAGAGGAGGGAGAGGAGGGAGAACAGGAGAAACAGAGGAGGGAGAACAGGAGAAACAGAGGAGGGAGAGGAGGGAGAACAGGAGAAACAGAGTCAGAGAGGAGGGAGAACAGGAGAAACGGAGTCAGAGAGGAGGGAGAACAGGAGAAACAGAGGAGGGAGAACAGGAGAAACAGAGGAGGGAGAACAGGAGAAACAGAGGAGGGAGAACAGGAGAAACATAGTCAGAGAGGAGGGAGAACAGGAGAAACAGAGTCAGAGAGGAGGGAGAAACAGGAGAAACAGAGACAGAGAGGAGGGAGAACAGGAGAAACAGAGTCAGAGAGGAGGGAGAACAGGAGAAACAGAGTCAGAGAGGAGGGAGAACAGGAGAAACAGAGTCAGAGAGGAGGGAGAACAGGAGAAACAGAGTCAGAGAGGAGGGAGAACAGAAGAAACAGAGTCAGAGAGGAGGGAGAACAGGCGAAACAGAGTCAGAGAGGAGGGAGAACAGGAGAAACAGAGTCAGAGAGGAGGGAGAACAGGAGAAACAGAGTCAGAGAGGAGGGAGAACAGGAGAAACGGAGTCAGAGAGGAGGGAGAACAGGAGAAACAGAGGAGGGAGAGGAGGGAGAACAGGAGAAACAGAGGAGGGAGAACAGGACAAACAGAGTCAGAGAGGAGGGAGAACAGGAGAAACAGAGGAGGGAGAGGAGGGAGAACAGGAGAAACAGAGTCAGAGAGGAGGGAGAACAGGAGAAACAGAGGAGGGAGAGGAGGGAGAACAGGAGAAACGGAGACAGAGTGGAGGGAGAACAGGAGAAACGGAGACAGAGAGGAGGGAGAACAGGAGAAACGGAGACAGAGAGGAGGGAGAACAGGAGAAACAGAGTCAGAGAGGAGGGAGAACAGGAGAAACAGAGTCAGAGAGGAGGGAGAACAGGAGAAACGGAGTCAGAGAGGAGGGAGAACAGGAGAAACAGAGGAGGGAGAGGAGGGAGAACAGGAGAAACAGAGTCAGAGAGGAGGGAGAACAGGAGAAACGGAGTCAGAGAGGAGGGAGAACAGGAGAAACGGAGTCAGAGAGGAGGGAGAACAGGAGAAACAGAGTCAGAGAGGAGGGAGAACAGGAGAAACAGAGTCAGAGAGGAGGGAGAACAGGAGAAACAGAGGAGGGAGAGGAGGGAGAACAGGAGAAACAGAGGAGGGAGAACAGGACAAACAGAGTCAGAGAGGAGGGAGAAACAGGAGAAAGAGAGGAGGGGGAACAGGAGAAACAGAGGAGGGAGAACAGGAGAAACAGAGTCAGAGAGGAGGGAGAACAGGAGAAACAGAGACAGAGAGGAGGGAGAACAGGAGAAACAGAGGAGGGAGAGGAGGGAGAACAGGAGAAACAGAGGAGGGAGAACAGGAGAAACAGAGGAGGGAGAACAGGAGAAACAGAGGAGGGAGAGGAGGGAGAACAGGAGAAACAGAGTCAGAGAGGAGGGAGAACAGGAGAAACGGAGTCAGAGAGGAGGGAGAACAGGAGAAACAGAGGCGGGAGAACACGAGAAACAGAGGAGGGAGAACAGGAGAAACAGAGGAGGGAGAACAGGAGAAACATAGTCAGAGAGGAGGGAGAACAGGAGAAACAGAGTCAGAGAGGAGGGAGAAACAGGAGAAACAGAGACAGAGAGGAGGGAGAACAGGAGAAACAGAGTCAGAGAGGAGGGAGAACAGGAGAAACAGAGTCAGAGAGGAGGGAGAACAGGAGAAACAGAGTCAGAGAGGAGGGAGAACAGGAGAAACAGAGTCAGAGAGGAGGGAGAACAGAAGAAACAGTGTCAGAGAGGAGGGAGAACAGGCGAAACAGAGTCAGAGAGGAGGGAGAACAGGAGAAACAGAGTCAGAGAGGAGGGAGAACAGGAGAAACAGAGGAGGGAGAGGAGGGAGAACAGGAGAAACAGAGGAGGGAGAGGAAGGAGAACAGGAGAAACAGAGTCAGAGAGGAGGGAGAACAGGAGAAACGAAGTCAGAGAGGAGGGAGAACAGGAGAAACAGAGGAGGGAAAACAGGAGAACAGGAGAAACAGAGTCAGAGAGGAGGGAGAACAGGAGAAACAGTGGAGGAAAGGAGGGAGAACAGGAGAAACAGAGTCAGAGAGGAGGGAGAACAGGAGAAACAGAGACAGAGAGGAGGGAGAAACAGAGTCAGAGAGGACGGAGAACAGGAGAAACAGAGGAGGGAGAGGAGGGAGAACAGGAGAAACAGAGTCAGAGAGGAGGGAGAACAGGAGAAACAGAGATAGAGAGGAGGGAGAACAGGAGAAACAGAGACAGAGAGGAGGGAGAACAGGAGAAACAGAGTCAGAGACGACGGAGAACAGGAGAAACAGAGGAGGGAGAGGAGGGAGAACAGGAGAAACAGAGTCAGAGAGGAGGGAGAACAGGAGAAACAGAGATAGAGAGGAGGGAGAACAGGAGAAACAGAGACAGAGAGGAGGGAGAACAGGAGAAACAGAGTCAGAGAGGAGGGAGAACAGGAGAAACAGAGTCAGAGAGGAGGGAGAACAGGAGAAACAGAGTCTCAGAGGAGGGAGAACAGGAGAAACGGAGTCAGAGAGGAGGGAGAACAGGAGAAACAGAGGAGGGAGAGGAGGGAGAACAGGAGAAACAGAGTCAGAGAGGAGGGAGAACAGGAGAAACGGAGTCAGAGAGGAGGGAGAACAGGAGAAACGGAGTCAGAGAGGAGGGAGAACAGGAGAAACAGAGTCAGAGAGGAGGGAGAACAGGAGAAACAGAGGAGGGAGAGGAGGGAGAACAGGAGAAACAGAGGAGGGAGAACAGGACAAACAGAGTCAGAGAGGAGGGAGAACAGGAGAAACAGAGGAGGGAGAACAGGAGAAACAGAGTCAGAGAGGAGGGAGAACAGGAGAAACAGAGTCAGAGAGGAGGGAGAACAGGAGAAACGGAGTCAGAGAGGAGGGAGAACAGGAGAAACAGAGTCAGAGAGGAGGGAGAACAGGAGAAACAGAGTCAGAGAGGAGGGAGAACAGGAGAAACAGAGGAGGGAGAACAGGAGAAACAGAGGAGGGGGAACAGGAGAAACAGAGGAGGGAGAACAGGAGAAACAGAGTCAGAGAGGAGGGAGAACAGGAGAAACAGAGACAGAGAGGAGGGAGAACAGGAGAAACAGAGGAGGGAGAGGAGGGAGAACAGGAGAAACAGAGGAGGGAGAACAGGAGAAACAGAGGAGGGAGAACAGGAGAAACAGAGGAGGGACAACAGGACAAACAGAGTCAGAGAGGAGGGAGAAACAGGAGAAAGAGAGGAGGGGGAACAGGAGAAACAGAGGAGGGAGAACAGGAGAAACAGAGTCAGAGAGGAGGGAGAACAGGAGAAACAGAGACAGAGAGGAGGGAGAACAGGAGAAACAGAGACAGAGAGGAGGGAGAACAGGAGAAACAGAGACAGAGAGGAGGGAGAACAGGAGAAACAGAGGAGGGAGAGGAGGGAGAACAGGAGAAACAGAGGAGGGAGAACAGGAGAAACAGAGGAGGGAGAACAGGAGAAACAGAGGAGGGAGAGGAGGGAGAACAGGAGAAACAGAGTCAGAGAGGAGGGAGAACAGGAGAAACGGAGTCAGAGAGGAGGGAGAACAGGAGAAACAGAGGAGGGAGAACAGGAGAAACAGAGGAGGGAGAACAGGAGAAACAGAGGAGGGAGAACAGGAGAAACATAGTCAGAGAGGAGGGAGAACAGGAGAAACAGAGTCAGAGAGGAGGGAGAAACAGGAGAAACAGAGACAGAGAGGAGGGAGAACAGGAGAAACAGAGTCAGAGAGGAGGGAGAACAGGAGAAACAGAGTCAGAGAGGAGGGAGAACAGGAGAAACAGAGTCAGAGAGGAGGGAGAACAGGAGAAACAGAGTCAGAGAGGAGGGAGAACAGAAGAAACAGAGTCAGAGAGGAGGGAGAACAGGCGAAACAGAGTCAGAGAGGAGGGAGAACAGGAGAAACAGAGTCAGAGAGGAGGGAGAACAGGAGAAACAGAGGAGGGAGAGGAGGGAGAACAGGAGAAACAGAGGAGGGAGAGGAAGGAGAACAGGAGAAACAGAGTCAGAGAGGAGGAAGAACAGGAGAAACGAAGTCAGAGAGGAGGGAGAACAGGAGAAACAGAGGAGGGAGAACAGGAGAACAGGAGAAACAGAGTCAGAGAGGAGGGAGAACAGGAGAAACAGTGGAGGAAAGGAGGGAGAACAGGAGAAACAGAGGAGGGAGAAACAGAGACAGAGAGGAGGGAGAACAGGAGAAACAGAGACAGAGAGGAGGGAGAACAGGAGAAACAGAGTCAGAGAGGAGGGAGAACAGGAGAAACAGAGACAGAGAGGAGGGAGAAACAGAGTCAGAGAGGACGGAGAACAGGAGAAACAGAGGAGGGAGAGGAGGGAGAACAGGAGAAACAGAGTCAGAGAGGAGGGAGAACAGGAGAAACAGAGATAGAGAGGAGGGAGAACAGGAGAAACAGAGACAGAGAGGAGGGAGAACAGGAGAAACAGAGTCAGAGAGGACGGAGAACAGGAGAAACAGAGGAGGGAGAGGAGGGAGAACAGGACAAACAGAGACAGAGAGGAGGGAGAACAGGAGAAACAGAGACAGAGAGGAGGGAGAACAGGAGAAACAGAGACAGAGAGGAGGGAGAACAGGAGAAACAGAGGAGGGAGAGGAGGGAGAACAGGAGAAACAGAGGAGGGAGAACAGGAGAAACAGAGGAGGGAGAACAGGAGAAACAGAGGAGGGAGAGGAGGGAGAACAGGAGAAACAGAGTCAGAGAGGAGGGAGAACAGGAGAAACGGAGTCAGAGAGGAGGGAGAACAGGAGAAACAGAGGAGGGAGAACAGGAGAAACAGAGGAGGGAGAACAGGAGAAACAGAGGAGGGAGAACAGGAGAAACATAGTCAGAGAGGAGGGAGAACAGGAGAAACAGAGTCAGAGAGGAGGGAGAAACAGGAGAAACAGAGACAGAGAGGAGGGAGAACAGGAGAAACAGAGTCAGAGAGGAGGGAGAACAGGAGAAACAGAGTCAGAGAGGAGGGAGAACAGGAGAAACAGAGTCAGAGAGGAGGGAGAACAGGAGAAACAGAGTCAGAGAGGAGGGAGAACAGAAGAAACAGAGTCAGAGAGGAGGGAGAACAGGCGAAACAGAGTCAGAGAGGAGGGAGAACAGGAGAAACAGAGTCAGAGAGGAGGGAGAACAGGAGAAACAGAGGAGGGAGAGGAGGGAGAACAGGAGAAACAGAGGAGGGAGAGGAAGGAGAACAGGAGAAACAGAGTCAGAGAGGAGGAAGAACAGGAGAAACGAAGTCAGAGAGGAGGGAGAACAGGAGAAACAGAGGAGGGAGAACAGGAGAACAGGAGAAACAGAGTCAGAGAGGAGGGAGAACAGGAGAAACAGTGGAGGAAAGGAGGGAGAACAGGAGAAACAGAGGAGGGAGAAACAGAGACAGAGAGGAGGGAGAACAGGAGAAACAGAGACAGAGAGGAGGGAGAACAGGAGAAACAGAGTCAGAGAGGAGGGAGAACAGGAGAAACAGAGACAGAGAGGAGGGAGAAACAGAGTCAGAGAGGACGGAGAACAGGAGAAACAGAGGAGGGAGAGGAGGGAGAACAGGAGAAACAGAGTCAGAGAGGAGGGAGAACAGGAGAAACAGAGATAGAGAGGAGGGAGAACAGGAGAAACAGAGACAGAGAGGAGGGAGAACAGGAGAAACAGAGTCAGAGAGGACGGAGAACAGGAGAAACAGAGGAGGGAGAGGAGGGAGAACAGGACAAACAGAGTCAGAGAGGAGGGAGAACAGGAGAAACAGAGTCAGAGAGGAGGGAGAACAGGAGAAACAGAGGAGGGAGAACAGGAGAAACAGAGTCAGAGAGGAGGGAGAACAGGAGAAACAGAGTCAGAGAGGAGGGAGAACAGGAGAAACAGAGACAGAGAGGAGGGAGAACAGGAGAAACAGAGGAGGGAGAGGAGGGAGAACAGGAGAAACAGAGGAGGGAGAACAGGAGAAACAGAGGAGGGAGAACAGGAGAAACAGAGGAGGGAGAGGAGGGAGAACAGGAGAAACAGAGTCAGAGAGGAGGGAGAACAGGAGAAACGGAGTCAGAGAGGAGGGAGAACAGGAGAAACAGAGGAGGGAGAACAGGAGAAACAGAGGAGGGAACACAGGAGAAACAGAGGAGGGAGAACAGGAGAAACAGAGTCAGAGAGGAGGGAGAACAGGAGAAACATAGTCAGAGAGGAGGGAGAACAGGAGAAACAGAGTCAGAGAGGAGGGAGAAACAGGAGAAACAGAGACATAGAGGAGGGAGAACAGGAGAAACAGAGTCAGAGAGGAGGGAGAACAGGAGAAACAGAGACAGAGAGGAGGGAGAACAGGAGAAACAGAGTCAGAGAGGAGGGAGAACAGGAGAAACAGAGTCAGAGAGGAGGGGGAACAGGAGAAACAGAGTCAGAGAGGAGGGAGAAACAGGAGAAACAGAGTCAGAGAGGAGGGAGAACAGGAGAAACAGAGTCAGAGAGGAGGGAGAACAGGAGAAACAGAGGAGGGAGAGGAGGGAGAACAGGAGAAACAGAGTCAGAGAGGAGGGAGAACAGGAGAAACAGAGGAGGGAGAGGAGGGAGAACAGGAGAAACGGAGACAGAGAGGAGGGAGAACAGGAGAAACGGAGACAGAGAGGAGGGAGAACAGGAGAAACGGAGACAGATTGGAGGGAGAACAGGAGAAACAGAGTCAGAGAGGAGGGAGAACAGGAGAAACAGAGTCAGAGAGGAGGGAGAACAGGAGAAACGGAGTCAGAGAGGAGGGAGAACAGGAGAAACAGAGGAGGGAGAGGAGGGAGAACAGGAGAAACAGAGGAGGGAGAACAGGACAAACAGAGTCAGAGAGGAGGGAGAACAGGAGAAACAGAGGAGGGAGAGGAGGGAGAACAGGAGAAACAGAGTCAGAGAGGAGGGAGAACAGGAGAAACAGAGGAGGGAGAGGAGGGAGAACAGGAGAAACGGAGACAGAGTGGAGGGAGAACAGGAGAAACGGAGACAGAGAGGAGGGAGAACAGGAGAAACGGAGACAGAGAGGAGGGAGAACAGGAGAAACAGAGTCAGAGAGGAGGGAGAACAGGAGAAACAGAGTCAGAGAGGAGGGAGAACAGGAGAAACGGAGTCAGAGAGGAGGGAGAACAGGAGAAACAGAGGAGGGAGAGGAGGGAGAACAGGAGAAACGGAGACAGAGAGGAGGGAGAACAGGAGAAACGGAGACAGAGAGGAGGGAGAACAGGAGAAACGGAGACAGAGAGGAGGGAGAACAGGAGAAACAGAGTCAGAGAGGAGGGAGAACAGGAGAAACAGAGTCAGAGAGGAGGGAGAACAGGAGAAACAGAGGAGGGAGAGGAGGGAGAACAGGAGAAACAGAGGAGGGAGAACAGGACAAGCAGAGTCAGAGAGGAGGGAGAAACAGGAGAAAGAGAGGAGGGGGAACAGGAGAAACAGAGGAGGGAGAACAGGAGAAACAGAGTCAGAGAGGAGGGAGAACAGGAGAAACAGAGACAGAGAGGAGGGAGAACAGGAGAAACAGAGGAGGGAGAGGAGGGAGAACAGGAGAAACAGAGGAGGGAGAACAGGAGAAACAGAGGAGGGAGAACAGGAGAAACAGAGGAGGGAGAGGAGGGAGAACAGGAGAAACAGAGTCAGAGAGGAGGGAGAACAGGAGAAACGGAGTCAGAGAGGAGGGAGAACAGGAGAAACAGAGGAGGGAGAACAGGAGAAACAGAGGAGGGAGAACAGGAGAAACAGAGGAGGGAGAACAGGAGAAACATAGTCAGAGAGGAGGGAGAACAGGAGAAACAGAGTCAGAGAGGAGGGAGAACAGGAGAAACAGAGACAGAGAGGAGGGAGAACAGGAGAAACAGAGTCAGAGAGGAGGGAGAACAGGAGAAACAGAGTCAGAGAGGAGGGAGAACAGGAGAAACAGAGTCAGAGAGGAGGGAGAACAGGAGAAACAGAGTCAGAGAGGAGGGAGAACAGAAGAAACAGAGTCAGAGAGGAGGGAGAACAGGCGAAACAGAGTCAGAGAGGAGGGAGAACAGGAGAAACAGAGTCAGAGAGGAGGGAGAACAGGAGAAACAGAGGAGGGAGAGGAGGGAGAACAGGAGAAACAGAGGAGGGAGAGGAAGGAGAACAGGAGAAACAGAGTCAGAGAGGAGGGAGAACAGGAGAAACGAAGTCAGAGAGGAGGGAGAACAGGAGAAACAGAGGAGGGAAAACAGGAGAACAGGAGAAACAGAGTCAGAGAGGAGGGAGAACAGGAGAAACAGTGGAGGAAAGGAGGGAGAACAGGAGAAACAGAGGAGGGAGAAACAGAGACAGAGAGGAGGGAGAACAGGAGAAACAGAGACAGAGAGGAGGGAGAACAGGAGAAACAGAGTCAGAGAGGAGGGAGAACAGGAGAAACAGAGACAGAGAGGAGGGAGAAACAGAGTCAGAGAGGACGGAGAACAGGAGAAACAGAGGAGGGAGAGGAGGGAGAACAGGAGAAACAGAGTCAGAGAGGAGGGAGAACAGGAGAAACAGAGACAGAGAGGAGGGAGAACAGGAGAAACAGAGGAGGGAGAGGAGGGAGAACAGGAGAAACAGAGTCAGAGAGGAGGGAGAACAGGAGAAACAGAGTCAGAGAGGAGGGAGAACAGGAGAAACAGAGGAGGGAGAGGAGGGAGAACAGGAGAAACAGAGGAGGGAGAACAGGACAAGCAGAGTCAGAGAGGAGGGAGAAACAGGAGAAAGAGAGGAGGGGGAACAGGAGAAACAGAGGAGGGAGAACAGGAGAAACAGAGTCAGAGAGGAGGGAGAACAGGAGAAACAGAGACAGAGAGGAGGGAGAACAGGAGAAACAGAGGAGGGAGAGGAGGGAGAACAGGAGAAACAGAGGAGGGAGAACAGGAGAAACAGAGGAGGGAGAACAGGAGAAACAGAGGAGGGAGAGGAGGGAGAACAGGAGAAACAGAGTCAGAGAGGAGGGAGAACAGGAGAAACGGAGTCAGAGAGGAGGGAGAACAGGAGAAACAGAGGAGGGAGAACAGGAGAAACAGAGGAGGGAGAACAGGAGAAACATAGTCAGAGAGGAGGGAGAACAGGAGAAACAGAGTCAGAGAGGAGGGAGAACAGGAGAAACAGAGACAGAGAGGAGGGAGAACAGGAGAAACAGAGTCAGAGAGGAGGGAGAACAGGAGAAACAGAGTCAGAGAGGAGGGAGAACAGGAGAAACAGAGTCAGAGAGGAGGGAGAACAGGAGAAACAGAGTCAGAGAGGAGGGAGAACAGAAGAAACAGAGTCAGAGAGGAGGGAGAACAGGCGAAACAGAGTCAGAGAGGAGGGAGAACAGGAGAAACAGAGTCAGAGAGGAGGGAGAACAGGAGAAACAGAGGAGGGAGAGGAGGGAGAACAGGAGAAACAGAGGAGGGAGAGGAAGGAGAACAGGAGAAACAGAGTCAGAGAGGAGGGAGAACAGGAGAAACGAAGTCAGAGAGGAGGGAGAACAGGAGAAACAGAGGAGGGAAAACAGGAGAACAGGGGAAACAGAGTCAGAGAGGAGGGAGAACAGGAGAAACAGTGGAGGAAAGGAGGGAGAACAGGAGAAACAGAGGAGGGAGAAACAGAGACAGAGAGGAGGGAGAACAGGAGAAACAGAGACAGAGAGGAGGGAGAACAGGAGAAACAGAGTCAGAGAGGAGGGAGAACAGGAGAAACAGAGACAGAGAGGAGGGAGAAACAGAGTCAGAGAGGACGGAGAACAGGAGAAACAGAGGAGGGAGAGGAGGGAGAACAGGAGAAACAGAGTCAGAGAGGAGGGAGAACAGGAGAAACAGAGACAGAGAGGAGGGAGAACAGGAGAAACAGAGGAGGGAGAGGAGGGAGAACAGGAGAAACAGAGTCAGAGAGGAGGGAGAACAGGAGAAACAGAGTCAGAGAGGACGGAGAACAGGAGAAACAGAGGAGGGAGAGGAGGGAGAACAGGAGAAACAGAGTCAGAGAGGAGGGAGAACAGGAGAAACAGAGATAGAGAGGAGGGAGAACAGGAGAAACAGAGACAGAGAGGAGGGAGAACAGGAGAAACAGAGTCAGAGAGGAGGGAGAACAGGAGAAACAGAGTCAGAGAGGAGGGAGAACAGGAGAAATAGAGTCAGAGAGGAGGGAGAACAGGAGAAACGGAGTCAGAGAGGAGGGAGAACAGGAGAAACAGAGGAGGGAGAGGAGGGAGAACAGGACAAACAGAGTCAGAGAGGAGGGAGAACAGGAGAAACGGAGTCAGAGAGGAGGGAGAACAGGAGAAACGGAGTCAGAGAGGAGGGAGAACAGGAGAAACAGAGTCAGAGAGGAGGGAGAACAGGAGAAACAGAGGAGGGAGAGGAGGGAGAACAGGAGAAACAGAGGAGGGAGAACAGGACAAACAGAGTCAGAGAGGAGCGAGAAACAGGAGAAACAGAGGAGGGGGAACAGGAGAAACAGAGGAGGGAGAACAGGAGAAACGGAGTCAGAGAGGAGGGAGAACAGGAGAAACAGAGTCAGAGAGGAGGGAGAACAGGAGAAACAGAGGAGGGAGAACAGGAGAAACAGAGTCAGAGAGGAGGGAGAACAGGAGAAACAGAGGAGGGAGAACAGGAGAAACAGAGGAGGGAGAACAGGAGAAACAGAGGAGGGGGAACAGGAGAAACAGAGGAGGGAGAACAGGAGAAACAGAGTCAGAGAGGAGGGAGAACAGGAGAAACAGAGACAGAGAGGAGGGAGAACAGGAGAAACAGAGGAGGGAGAGGAGGGAGAACAGGAGAAACAGAGGAGGGAGAACAGGAGAAACAGAGGAGGGACAACAGGACAAACAGAGGAGGGACAACAGGACAAACAGAGTCAGAGAGGAGGGAGAAACAGGAGAAAGAGAGGAGGGGGAACAGGAGAAACAGAGGAGGGAGAACAGGAGAAACAGAGGAGGGAGAACAGGAGAAACAGAGTCAGAGAGGAGGGAGAACAGGAGAAACAGAGTCAGAGAGGAGGGAGAACAGGAGAAACGGAGTCAGAGAGGAGGGAGAACAGGAGAAACGGAGTCAGAGAGGAGGGAGAACAGGAGAAACAGAGACAGAGAGGAGGGAGAACAGGAGAAACAGAGGAGGGAGAGGAGGGAGAACAGGAGAAACAGAGGAGGGAGAACAGGAGAAACAGAGGAGGGAGAACAGGAGAAACAGAGTCAGAGAGGAGGGAGAACAGGAGAAACAGAGGAGGGAGAGGAGGGAGAACAGGAGAAACAGAGTCAGAGAGGAGGGAGAACAGGAGAAACGGAGTCAGATAGGAGGGAGAACAGGAGAAATAGAGGAGGGAGAACAGGAGAAACAGAGGAGGGAGAACAGGAGAAACAGAGGAGGGAGATCAGGAGAAACATAGTCAGAGAGGAGGGAGAACAGGAGAAACAGAGTCAGAGAGGAGGGAGAAACAGGAGAAACAGAGACAGAGAGGAGGGAGAACAGGAGAAACAGAGTCAGAGAGGAGGGAGAACAGGAGAAACAGAGTCAGAGAGGAGGGAGAACAGGAGAAACAGAGTCAGAGAGGAGGGAGAACAGGAGAAACAGAGTCAGAGAGGAGGGAGAACAGAAGAAACAGAGTCAGAGAGGAGGGAGAACAGGCGAAACAGAGTCAGAGAGGAGGGAGAACAGGAGAAACAGAGTCAGAGAGGAGGGAGAACAGGAGAAACAGAGGAGGGAGAGGAGGGAGAACAGGAGAAACAGAGGAGGGAGAGGAAGGAGAACAGGAGAAACAGAGTCAGAGAGGAGGGAGAACAGGAGAAACGAAGTCAGAGAGGAGGGAGAACAGGAGAAACAGAGGAGGGAGAACAGGAGAACAGGAGAAACAGAGTCAGAGAGGAGGGAGAACAGGAGAAACAGTGGAGGAAAGGAGGGAGAACAGGAGAAACAGAGGAGGGAGAAACAGAGACAGAGAGGAGGGAGAACAGGAGAAACAGAGACAGAGAGGAGGGAGAACAGGAGAAACAGAGTCAGAGAGGAGGGAGAACAGGAGAAACAGAGACAGAGAGGAGGGAGAAACAGAGTCAGAGAGGACGGAGAACAGGAGAAACAGAGGAGGGAGAGGAGGGAGAACAGGAGAAACAGAGTCAGAGAGGAGGGAGAACAGGAGAAACAGAGATAGAGAGGAGGGAGAACAGGAGAAACAGAGACAGAGAGGAGGGAGAACAGGAGAAACAGAGTCAGAGAGGAGGGAGAACAGGAGAAACAGAGTCAGAGAGGAGGGAGAACAGGAGAAACAGAGTCAGAGAGGAGGGAGAACAGGAGAAACAGAGTCAGAGAGGAGGGAGAACAGGAGAAACGGAGTCAGAGAGGAGGGAGAACAGGAGAAACAGAGGAGGGAGAGGAGGGAGAAACAGGAGAAAGAGAGGAGGGAGAACAGGAGAAACAGAGGCAGAGAGGAGGGAGAACAGGAGAAACAGAGATAGAGAGGAGGGAGAACAGGAGAAACAGAGACAGAGAGGAGGGAGAACAGGAGAAACAGAGTCAGAGAGGAGGGAGAACAGGAGAAACAGAGTCAGAGAGGAGGGAGAACAGGAGAAACAGAGTCAGAGAGGAGGGAGAACAGGAGAAACGGAGTCAGAGAGGAGGGAGAACAGGAGAAACAGAGGAGGGAGAGGAGGGAGAAACAGGAGAAAGAGAGGAGGGAGAACAGGAGAAACAGAGGCAGAGAGGAGGGAGAACAGGAGAAACAGAGTCAGAGAGGAGGGAGAACAGGAGAAACAGAGTCAGAGAGGAGGGAGAACAGGAGAAACAGAGTCAGAGAGGAGGGAGAACAGGCGAAACAGAGTCAGAGAGGAGGGAGAACAGGAGAAACAGAGTCAGAGAGGAGGGAGAACAGGAGAAACAGAGGAGGGAGAGGAGGGAGAACAGGAGAAACAGAGGAGGGAGAGGAAGGAGAACAGGAGAAACAGAGTCAGAGAGGAGGGAGAACAGGAGAAACGAAGTCAGAGAGGAGGGAGAACAGGAGAAACAGAGGAGGGAGAACAGGAGAACAGGAGAAACAGAGTCAGAGAGGAGGGAGAACAGGAGAAACAGTGGAGGAAAGGAGGGAGAACAGGAGAAACAGAGGAGGGAGAAACAGAGACAGAGAGGAGGGAGAACAGGAGAAACAGAGACAGAGAGGAGGGAGAACAGGAGAAACAGAGTCAGAGAGGAGGGAGAACAGGAGAAACAGAGACAGAGAGGAGGGAGAAACAGAGTCAGAGAGGACGGAGAACAGGAGAAACAGAGGAGGGAGAGGAGGGAGAACAGGAGAAACAGAGTCAGAGAGGAGGGAGAACAGGAGAAACAGAGATAGAGAGGAGGGAGAACAGGAGAAACAGAGACAGAGAGGAGGGAGAACAGGAGAAACAGAGTCAGAGAGGACGGAGAACAGGAGAAACAGAGGAGGGAGAGGAGGGAGAACAGGAGAAACAGAGTCAGAGAGGAGGGAGAACAGGAGAAACAGAGATAGAGAGGAGGGAGAACAGGAGAAACAGAGACAGAGAGGAGGGAGAACAGGAGAAACAGAGTCAGAGAGGAGGGAGAACAGGAGAAACAGAGTCAGAGAGGAGGGAGAACAGGAGAAACAGAGTCAGAGAGGAGGGAGAACAGGAGAAACAGAGTCAGAGAGGAGGGAGAACAGGAGAAACAGAATCAGAGAGGAGGGAGAACAGGAGAAACAGAGTCAGAGAGGAGGGAGAACAGGAGAAACAGAGTCAGAGAGGAGGGAGAACAGGAGAAACAGAGTCAGAGAGGAGGGAGAACAGGAGAAACAGAGTCAGAGAGGAGGCAGAACAGGAGAAACAGAGGAGGCAGAACAGGAGAAACAGAGGAGGGAGAACAGGAGAAACAGAGGAGGGAGAACAGGAGAAACAGAGTCAGAGAGGAGGGAGAACAGGAGAAACAGAGTCAGAGAGGAGGGAGAAACAGGAGAAACAGAGTCAGAGAGGAGGGAGAACAGGAGAAACAGAGGAGGGAGAGGAGGGAGAACAGGAGAAACGGAGACAGAGAGGAGGGAGAACAGGAGAAACGGAGACAGAGAGGAGGGAGAACAGGAGAAATGGAGACAGAGAGGAGGGAGAACAGGAGAAACGGAGACAGAGAGGAGGGAGAACAGGAGAAACAGAGGAGGGAGAACAGGAGAAACAGAGGAGGGAGAACAGGACAAACAGAGGAGGGAGAACAGAAGAAACAGAGTCAGAGAGGAGGGAGAACAGGCGAAACAGAGTCAGAGAGGAGGGAGAACAGGAGAAACAGAGTCAGAGAGGAGGGAGAACAGGAGAAACAGAGGAGGGAGAGGAGGGAGAACAGGAGAAACAGAGGAGGGAGAGGAGGGAGAACAGGAGAAACAGAGTCAGAGAGGAGGGAGAACAGGAGAAACAGAGGAGGGAGAACAGGAGAACAGGCAAAACAGAGTCAGAGAGGAGGGAGAACAGGAGAAACAGAGGAGGAAAGGAGGGAGAACAGGAGAAACAGCGGAGGGAGAAACAGAGACAGAGAGGAGGGAGAACAGGAGAAACAGAGACAGAGAGGAGGGAGAACAGGAGAAACAGAGTCAGAGAGGAGGGAGAACAGGAGAAACAGAGACAGAGAGGAGGGAGAAACAGAGTCAGAGAGGACGGAGAACAGGAGAAACAGAGGAGGGAGAGGAGGGAGAACAGGAGAAACAGAGTCAGAGAGGAGGGAGAACAGGAGAAACAGAGTCAGAGAGGAGGGAGAACAGGAGAAACAGAGTCAGAGAGGAGGGAGAACAGGAGAAACAGAGTCAGAGAGGAGGGAGAACAGGAGAAACAGAGTCAGAGAGGAGGGAGAACAGGAGAAACAGAGTCAGAGAGGAGGGAGAACAGGAGAAACAGAGTCAGAGAGGAGGGAGAACAGGAGAAACAGAGTCAGAGAGGAGGCAGAACAGGAGAAACAGAGGAGGCAGAACAGGAGAAACAGAGGAGGGAGAACAGGAGAAACAGAGGAGGGAGAACAGGAGAAACAGAGTCAGAGAGGAGGGAGAACAGGAGAAACAGAGTCAGAGAGGAGGGAGAAACAGGAGAAACAGAGTCAGAGAGGAGGGAGAACAGGAGAAACAGAGGAGGGAGAGGAGGGAGAACAGGAGAAACGGAGACAGAGAGGAGGGAGAACAGGAGAAACGGAGACAGAGAGGAGGGAGAACAGGAGAAACGGAGACAGAGAGGAGGGAGAACAGGAGAAACGGAGACAGAGAGGAGGGAGAACAGGAGAAACAGAGTCAGAGAGGAGGGAGAACAGGAGAAACAGAGTCAGAGAGGAGGGAGAACAGGAGAAACGGAGTCAGAGAGGAGGGAGAACAGGAGAAACAGAGGAGGGAGAGGAGGGAGAACAGGAGAAACAGAGGAGGGAGAACAGGAGAAACAGAGGAGGGAGAACAGGAGAAACAGAGTCAGAGAGGAGGGAGAACAGGAGAAACAGAGTCAGAGAGGAGGGAGAACAGGAGAAACAGAGGAGGGAGAACAGGAGAAACAGAGGAGGGAGAACAGGAGAAACAGAGTCAGAGAGGAGGGAGAAACAGGAGAAACAGAGACAGAGAGGAGGGAGAACAGGAGAAACAGAGGAGGGAGAGGAGGGAGAACAGGAGAAACAGAGTCAGAGAGGAGGGAGAACAGGAGAAACAGAGACAGAGAGGAGGGAGAACAGGAGAAACAGAGACAGAGAGGAGGGAGAACAGGAGAAACAGAGACAGAGAGGAGGGAGAACAGGAGAAACAGAGACAGAGAGGAGGGAGAACAGGAGAAACAGAGTCAGAGAGGAGGGAGAACAGGAGAAACAGAGTCAGAGAGGAGGGAGGACAGGAGAAACAGAGTCAGAGAGGAGGGAGAACAGGAGAAACAGAATCAGAGAGGAGGGAGAACAGGAGAAACAGAGTCAGAGAGGAGGGAGAAACAGGAGAAACAGAGGAGGGAGAACAGGAAAAACAGAGGAGGGAGAACAGGAGAAACAGAGACAGAGAGGAGGGAGAACAGGAGAAACAGAGTCAGAGAGGAGGGAGAAACAGGAGAAACAGAGTCAGAGAGGAGGGAGAACAGGAGAAACAGAGTCAGAGAGGAGGGAGAACAGGAGAAACAGAGGAGGGAGAACAGGAGAAACAGAGGAGGGAGAACAGGAGAAACAGAGGGAGAACAGGAGAAACAGAGTCAGAGAGGAGGGAGAACAGGAGAAACAGAGTCAGAGAGGAGGGAGAACAGGAGAAACAGAGGAGGGAGAACAGGAGAAACAGAGACAGAGAGGAGGGAGAACAGGAGAAACAGAGGAGGGAGAACAGGAGAAACAGAGTCAGAGAGGAGGGAGAACAGGAGAAACAGAGGAGGGACATCTGGTACAGGTGTTTTCTTCTTCTTCTACCAATTACTTTTGTTCTTTGTGGTGGTTGACAGAACTCATCAGAAACATTGCCTCTGCCTCCCGTCTGTGGACGGAAGTGTTTTTGCATCTATGTAGAACAACTAGCCAAAGCCTCAGTAGATCTGGGTCATCCAGAGATACAATAGAGATTACATTAAATAAAAGAGAGATTTTGATTGTAGGAAACTTTAATCCTTTAATAATCTGCATTGACCTTTTTTTTTGCACTAACGTTTTGACTCATCACATATCTACCTGGTGCTACTGTTTATTATCTGTCACTTTGTTCTTGTTATACGTACATATCTACCTCAAGTACATCGTATCTCTGCACATTGACTCGGTACTGGTACCCCGTGTATATAGCCAAGTTATCGTTACTCATTGACTCGGTACTGGTACCCTGTGTATATAGCCAAGTTATCGTTACTCATTGACTCGGTACTGGTACCCTGTGTATATAGCCAAGTTATCGTTACTCATTGACTCGGTACTGGTACCCCGTGTATATAGCCAAGTTATCGTTACTCATTGACTCGGTACTGGTACCCTGTGTATATAGCCAAGTTATCGTTACTCATTGACTCGGTACTGGTACCCTGTGTATATAGCCAAGTTATCGTTACTCATTGACTCGTACTGGTACCCTGTGTATATAGCCAAGTTATCGTTACTCATTGACTCGGTACTGGTACCCTGTGTATATAGCCAAGTTATCGTTACTCATTGACTCGTACTGGTACCCTGTGTATATAGCCAAGTTATCGTTACTCATTGACTCGTACTGGTACCCTGTGTATATAGCCAAGTTATCGTTACTCATTGACTCGGTACTGGTACCCTGTGTATATAGCCAAGTTATCGTTACTCATTGACTCGTACTGGTACCCTGTGTATATAGCCAAGTTATCGTTACTCATTGACTCGTACTGGTACCCTGTGTATATAGCCAAGTTATCGTTACTCATTGACTCGTACTGGTACCCCGTGTATATAGCCACGTTATCGTTACTCATTGCTTTTCCTCATATGTAGGTAGGTGAGGGCAGTGTGGAGTGCAATTGAGATTGCATCATCTATGGATCTGTTGGGGGGGTATAGAACTTGGAGTGGGTCTATGGATCTGTTGGGGGGGTATAGAACTTGGAGTGGGTCTATGGATCTGTTGGGGGGGTATAGAACTTGGAGTGGATCTATGGATCTGTTGGGGGGGTACAGAACTTGGAGTGGGTCTATGGATCTGTTGGGGGGGGTATAGAACTAGGAGTGGATCTATGGATCTGTTGGGGGGGTATAGAACTTGGAGTGGATCTATGGATCTGTTGGGGGGGTATAGAACTTGGAGTGGATCTATGGATCTGTTGGGGGGGGTATAGAACTTGGAGTGGATCTATGGATCTGTTGGAGGGGTATAGAACTAGGAGTGGATCTATGGATCTGTTGGGGGGGTATAGAACTTGGAGTGGGTCTATGGATCTGTTGGGGGGTATAGAACTTGGAGTGGATCTATGGATCTGTTGGGGGGGTATAGAACTTGGAGTGGGTCTATGGATCTGTTGGGGGGGTATAGAACTTGGAGTGGTTCTATGGATCTGTTGGGGGGGTATAGAACTTGGAGTGGGTCTATGGATCTGTTGGGGGGGTATAGAACTTGGAGTGGATCTATGGATCTGTTGGGGGGGGGGTATAGAACTTGGAGTGGGTCTATGGATCTGTTGGGGGGGGGGTATAGAACTTGGAGTGGGTCTATGGATCTGTTGGGGGGGGTATAGAACTTGGAGTGGGTCTATGGATCTGTTGGGGGGGGGTATAGAACTTGGAGTGGATCTATGGATCTGTTGGGGGGGGGGTATAGAACTTGGAGTGGGTCTATGGTATCTTGGATGATTAGAGTTGATGTGTGCCATAACCAGCCTTTCAAACCACTACATGATTATAGATGTGAGTGCTACAGGGCAGTAGTCATTGTGGCATGAAGCCTTAAGAGTTCTTCATCTTTTTTTGTATGCTCCTTTTCCCCCCAATTATCCAGTTGTGATACAATTACGATCTTGTCTCATCGCTGCAACTCCCCAACGGGCTCGGGAGAGAGGCGAAGGTAGAGTCATGCGTCCTCTGAAAACATGACCCGCCAAACCCCGCTCCTTCAAACACCCGCCTGCTTAACCCAGAAGCCAGACTCACCAAGCTGTTCTGGGGCTCAGAGGTCTGTTAGGATTAGATGACTGAGCTGTTCTGGGTCGATAAATTAGCTGTTCTGGGGCTCAGAGGTCTGTTAGGGTCGGCTGTTAGATCTGGCTTCATGGTCATAAATCTGTCCTCCTCTTCCCTATCATCACAGCTTTCTTCCACAGCTCAGCTCCTTCACTCACATCTCTGTCAGACTCTTAATAAACTGAAAAAAAATACAAGTGCAACATGTATCAATTTCAAAGGCTTTACTAAGTTACAGTTCATATAAGGAAAACAGTCAATGTATTAGACCATAATCTATGGGTTTCACATGACTGGGAATACAGATATGCATCTGTTGGTCACAGATACCTTTAAAAAAAGGTAGGGGCGTGGATCAGAAAACTAGTCAGTATCTGGTGTGACCACCATTTGCTTCATGCAGCACGACACATCTCCTTCACATAGAGTTGATCAGGCTGTTGATTTTGGCCTGTGGAATGTTGTCCAACTCCTCCAATGGCTGTGTGAAGTTGCTTCATATTGGCAGGAACTGGAACACTCTGTCATACACGTTGATCCAGAGCATCCCAAACATGCTTAATGGGTGACATGTCTGGTGAGTATGCAAGCCAGAACTGGGAAGAACCGGGACATATTCAGCTTCCAGGAATTGTGTACATAGCCAATGCGACATGGGGTTGTGCATTATCATGCTGAAACATGACGTGAAAGCGACAGATGAATATCGTGACAATGAGCCTCAGGATCACTTCACGTTATGTCTTTGCATTGAAATTGCCAGCGATAAAATGGAATTGTGTTCATTGTCCGTAGTTTATGCCTGCCAATACCATGACCTCAACGCCACCATGGGGCGCTCTGTTCACAAGGTCGACATCAGCAAACCACTCGCCCACACGACGCCATACTGCCCGGTACAGTTGAAACCAGGATTCATCCGTGAAGAGCACACTTCTCCAGCGAGGCCAGTGGTCAATGGAGGTGAGCATTTGCCCCCTGAAGTCAGTTAAGACGCCGAACTGCAGTCAGGTCGAGACCCTGGTGAGAATGACGAGCACACTGACGATCTTCCCTGAGACGGTTTCTGACAGTTTGTGGAGAAATGCTTAGATGGTACAAACCCACCATTTCATCAGCTTTTCAGGTGGCTGGTCCTGGGCTGGCGTGGTCACACGTGGTCTACGGTTGTGAGGCCGGTTGGACGTACTGTCAAATTCTCTAAAATGCCGTTGGAGGCGGCTTATGATGAACATTCAATTCTCTGGCAACAGCTCCATTCCTGCAGTCAGCATTCCTATTGCCCCTAATCTGGGCTCATATAAAGAGGTTACTATTAAAAACAGCTCCATTCCTGCAGTCAGCATTCCTATTGCCCCTAATCTGGGCTCATATAAAGAGGTTACTATTAAAAACAGCTCCATTCCTGCAGTCAGCATTCCTATTGCCCCTAATCTGGGCTCATATAAAGAGGTTACTATTAAAAACAGCTCCATTCCTGCAGTCAGCATTCCTATTGCCCCTAATCTGGGCTCATATAAAGAGGTTAGTATTAAAAACAGCTACCACTCTGACAGTGAGAGTGATTGCGGGGTAGCCAGCCTATACTTTGTGAGGTATAGTGCTGTAGTTAGTTATAGAACAGTAGAGTAGTAGAGGTACGGTGCTGTAGTGAGTTATAGAACAGTAGAGGTACGGTGCTGTAGTTAGTTATAGAACAGTAGAGTAGTAGAGGTACGGTGCTATAGTTAGTTATAGAACAGTAGAGTAGTAGAGGTACGGTGCTGTAGTGAGTTATAGAACAGTAGAGTAGTAGAGGTACGGTGCTGTAGTGAGTTATAGAACAGTAGAGTAGTAGAGGTACGGTGCTGTAGTGAGTTATAGAACAGTAGAGTAGTAGAGCTACGGTGCTGTAGTGAGTTATAGAACAGTAGAGTAGTAGAGGTACGGTGGTGTAGTGAGTTATAGAACAGTAGAGTAGTAGAGGTACGGTGCTGTAGTTAGTTATAGAACAGTAGAGTAGTAGAGGTACGGTGCTGTAGTGAGTTATAGAACAGTAGAGTAGTAGAGGTACGGTGCTGTAGTTAGTTATAGAACAGTAGAGTAGTAGAGGTACGGTGCTGTAGTGAGTTATAGAACAGTAGAGTAGTAGAGGTACGGTGCTGTAGTTAGTTATAGAACAGTAGAGTAGTAGAGGTACGGTGCTGTAGTGAGTTATAGAACAGTAGAGTAGTAGAGGTACGGTGCTGTAGTTAGTTATAGAACAGTAGAGGTACGGTGCTGTAGTTAGTTATAGAACAGTAGAGTAGTAGAGGTACGGTGCTGTAGTGAGTTATAGAACAGTAGAGTAGTAGAGGTACGGTGCTGTAGTGAGTTATAGAACAGTAGAGTAGTAGAGGTACGGTGCTGTAGTTAGTTATAGAACAGTAGAGTAGTAGAGGTACGGTGCTGTAGTTAGTTATAGAACAGTAGAGTAGTAGAGCTACGGTGCTGTAGTTAGTTATAGAACAGTAGAGTAGTAGAGGTACGGTGCTGTAGTGAGTTATAGAACAGTAGAGTAGTAGAGGTACGGTGCTGTAGTTAGTTATAGAACAGTAGAGTAGTAGAGGTACGGTGCTGTAGTGAGTTATAGAACAGTAGAGTAGTAGAGGTACGGTGCTGTAGTTAGTTATAGAACAGTAGAGTAGTAGAGGTACGGTGCTGTAGTGAGTTATAGAACAGTAGAGTAGTAGAGGTACGGTGCTGTAGTGAGTTATAGAACAGTAGAGTAGTAGAGGTACGGTGCTGTAGTGAGTTATAGAACAGTAGAGTAGTAGAGGTACGGTGCTGTAGTTAGTTATAGAACAGTAGAGTAGTAGAGGTACGGTGCTGTAGTTAGTTATAGAACAGTAGAGTAGTAGAGGTACGGTGCTGTAGTGAGTTATAGAACAGTAGAGTAGTAGAGGTACGGTGCTGTAGTGAGTTATAGAACAGTAGAGTAGTAGAGGTACGGTGCTGTAGTTAGTTATAGAACAGTAGAGTAGTAGAGGTACGGTGCTGTAGTTAGTTATAGAACAGTAGAGTAGTAGAGGTACGGTGCTGTAGTGAGTTATAGAACAGTAGAGTAGTAGAGGTACGGTGCTGTAGTTAGTTATAGAACAGTAGAGTAGTAGAGGTACGGTGCTGTAGTGAGTTATAGAACAGTAGAGTAGTAGAGGTACGGTGCTGTAGTGAGTTATAGAACAGTAGAGTAGTAGAGGTACGGTGCTGTAGTGAGTTATAGAACAGTAGAGTAGTAGAGGTACGGTGCTGTAGTGAGTTATAGAACAGTAGAGTAGTAGAGGTACGGTGCTGTAGTTAGTTATAGAACAGTAGAGTAGTAGAGGTACGGTGCTGTAGTGAGTTATAGAACAGTAGAGTAGTAGAGGTACGGTGCTGTAGTGAGTTATAGAACAGTAGAGTAGTAGAGGTACGGTGCTGTAGTGAGTTATAGAACAGTAGAGTAGTAGAGGTACGGTGCTGTAGTTAGTTATAGAACAGTAGAGTAGTAGAGGTACGGTGCTGTAGTTAGTTATAGAACAGTAGAGTAGTAGAGGTACGGTGCTGTAGTTAGTTATAGAACAGTAGAGTAGTAGAGGTACATTGCTGTAGTTAGTTATAAAACAGTAGAGTAGTAGAGGTACGGTGCTGTAGTGAGTTATAGAACAGTAGAGTAGTAGAGGTACGGTGCTGTAGTTAGTTATAGAACAGTAGAGTAGTAGAGGTACGGTGCTGTAGTTAGTTATAGAACAGTAGAGGTACGGTGCTGTAGTGAGTTATAGAACAGTAGAGTAGTAGAGGTACGGTGCTGTAGTTAGTTATAGAACAGTAGAGTAGTAGAGGTACGGTGCTGTAGTTAGTTATAGAACAGTAGAATAGTAGAGGTACGGTGCTGTAGTTAGTTATAGAACAGTAGAGTAGTAGAGGTACGGTGCTGTAGTTAGTTATAGAACAGTAGAGTAGTAGAGGTACGGTGCTGTAGTGAGTTATAGAACAGTAGAGTAGTAGAGGTACGGTGCTGTAGTTAGTTATAGAACAGTAGAGTAGTAGAGGTACGGTGCTGTAGTTAGTTATAGAATAGTAGAGTAGTAGAGGTACGGTGCTGTAGTTAGTTATAGAACAGTAGAGTAGTAGAGGTACGGTGCTGTAGTGAGTTATAGAACAGTAGAGTAGTAGAGGTACGGTGCTGTAGTTAGTTATAGAACAGTAGAGTAGTAGAGGTACGGTGCTGTAGTGAGTTATAGAACAGTAGAGTAGTAGAGGTATGGTGCTGTAGTTAGTTATAGAACAGTAGAGTAGTAGAGGTACGGTGCTGTAGTTAGTTATAGAACAGTAGAGTAGTAGAGGTACGGTGCTGTAGTGAGTTATAGAACAGTAGAGTAGTAGAGGTACGGTGCTGTAGTTAGTTATAGAACAGTAGAGTAGTAGAGGTACCGTGCTGTAGTTAGTTATAGAACAGTAGAGGTACGGTGCTGTAGTGAGTTATAGAACAGTAGAGTAGTAGAGGTACGGTGCTGTAGTTAGTTATAGAACAGTAGAGTAGTAGAGGTACGGTGCTGTAGTGAGTTATAGAACAGTAGAGTAGTAGAGGTACGGTGCTGTAGTTAGTTATAGAACAGTAGAGTAGTAGAGGTACGGTGCTGTAGTTAGTTATAGAACAGTAGAGGTACGGTGCTGTAGTGAGTTATAGAACAGTAGAGTAGTAGAGGTACGGTGCTGTAGTTAGTTATAGAACAGTAGAGTAGTAGAGGTACGGTGCTGTAGTGAGTTATAGAACAGTAGAGTAGTAGAGGTACGGTGCTGTAGTGAGTTATAGAACAGTAGAGTAGTAGAGGTGCGGTGCTGTAGTTAGTTATAGAACAGTAGAGTAGTAGAGGTACGGTGCTGTAGTTAGTTATAGAACAGTAGATTAGTAGAGGTACGGTGCTGTAGTTAGTTATAGAACAGTAGAATAGTAGAGGTACGGTGCTGTAGTGAGTTATAGAACAGTAGAGGTACGGTGCTGTAGTTAGTTATAGAACAGTAGAGTAGTAGAGGTACGGTGCTGTAGTGAGTTATAGAACAGTAGAGGTACGGTGCTGTAGTTAGTTATAGAACAGTAGAGTAGTAGAGGTACGGTGCTGTAGTTAGTTATAGAACAGTAGAGGTACGGTGCTGTAGTTAGTTATAGAACAGTAGAGTAGTAGAGGTACGGTGCTGTAGTGAGTTATAGAACAGTAGAGTAGTAGAGGTACGGTGCTGTAGTGAGTTATAGAACAGTAGAGTAGTAGAGGTACGGTGCTGTAGTTAGTTATAGAACAGTAGAGTAGTAGAGGTACGGTGCTGTAGTTAGTTATAGAACAGTAGAGTAGTAGAGGTACGGTGCTGTAGTGAGTTATAGAACAGTAGAGTAGTAGAGGTACGGTGCTGTAGTGAGTTATAGAACAGTAGAGTAGTAGAGGTACGGTGCTGTAGTTAGTTATAGAACAGTAGAGTAGTAGAGGTACGGTGCTGTAGTGAGTTATAGAACAGTAGAGTAGTAGAGGTACGGTGCTGTAGTGAGTTATAGAACAGTAGAGTAGTAGAGGTACGGTGCTGTAGTGAGTTATAGAACAGTAGAGTAGTAGAGGTACGGTGCTGTAGTTAGTTATAGAACAGTAGAGTAGTAGAGGTACGGTGCTGTAGTTAGTTATAGAACAGTAGAGTAGTAGAGGTACGGTGCTGTAGTTAGTTATAGAACAGTAGAGTAGTAGAGGTACGGTGCTGTAGTGAGTTATAGAACAGTAGAGTAGTAGAGGTACGGTGCTGTAGTTAGTTATAGAACAGTAGAGTAGTAGAGGTACGGTGCTGTAGTTAGTTATAGAACAGTAGAGGTACGGTGCTGTAGTGAGTTATAGAACAGTAGAGTAGTAGAGGTACGGTGCTGTAGTTAGTTATAGAACAGTAGAGTAGTAGAGGTACGGTGCTGTAGTTAGTTATAGAACAGTAGAATAGTAGAGGTACGGTGCTGTAGTTAGTTATAGAACAGTAGAGTAGTAGAGGTACGGTGCTGTAGTTAGTTATAGAACAGTAGAGTAGTAGAGGTACGGTGCTGTAGTGAGTTATAGAACAGTAGAGTAGTAGAGGTACGGTGCTGTAGTTAGTTATAGAACAGTAGAGTAGTAGAGGTACGGTGCTGTAGTTAGTTATAGAATAGTAGAGTAGTAGAGGTACGGTGCTGTAGTTAGTTATAGAACAGTAGAGTAGTAGAGGTACGGTGCTGTAGTGAGTTATAGAACAGTAGAGTAGTAGAGGTACGGTGCTGTAGTTAGTTATAGAACAGTAGAGTAGTAGAGGTACGGTGCTGTAGTGAGTTATAGAACAGTAGAGTAGTAGAGGTACGGTGCTGTAGTTAGTTATAGAACAGTAGAGTAGTAGAGGTACGGTGCTGTAGTTAGTTATAGAACAGTAGAGTAGTAGAGGTACGGTGCTGTAGTGAGTTATAGAACAGTAGAGTAGTAGAGGTACGGTGCTGTAGTTAGTTATAGAACAGTAGAGTAGTAGAGGTACCGTGCTGTAGTTAGTTATAGAACAGTAGAGGTACGGTGCTGTAGTGAGTTATAGAACAGTAGAGTAGTAGAGGTACGGTGCTGTAGTTAGTTATAGAACAGTAGAGTAGTAGAGGTACGGTGCTGTAGTGAGTTATAGAACAGTAGAGTAGTAGAGGTACGGTGCTGTAGTTAGTTATAGAACAGTAGAGTAGTAGAGGTACGGTGCTGTAGTTAGTTATAGAACAGTAGAGGTACGGTGCTGTAGTGAGTTATAGAACAGTAGAGTAGTAGAGGTACGGTGCTGTAGTTAGTTATAGAACAGTAGAGTAGTAGAGGTACGGTGCTGTAGTGAGTTATAGAACAGGAGAGTAGTAGAGGTACGGTGCTGTAGTGAGTTATAGAACAGTAGAGTAGTAGAGGTACGGTGCTGTAGTTAGTTATAGAACAGTAGAGTAGTAGAGGTACGGTGCTGTAGTTAGTTATAGAACAGTAGAGTAGTAGAGGTACGGTGCTGTAGTTAGTTATAGAACAGTAGAATAGTAGAGGTACGGTGCTGTAGTGAGTTATAGAACAGTAGAGGTACGGTGCTGTAGTTAGTTATAGAACAGTAGAGTAGTAGAGGTACGGTGCTGTAGTGAGTTATAGAACAGTAGAGGTACGGTGCTGTAGTTAGTTATAGAACAGTAGAGTAGTAGAGGTACGGTGCTGTAGTTAGTTATAGAACAGTAGAGTAGTAGAGGTACGGTGCTGTAGTTAGTTATAGAACAGTAGAGTAGTAGAGGTACGGTGCTGTAGTTAGTTATAGAACAGTAGAGGTACGGTGCTGTAGTTAGTTATAGAACAGTAGAGTAGTAGAGGTACGGTGCTGTAGTGAGTTATAGAACAGTAGAGTAGTAGAGGTACGGTGCTGTAGTGAGTTATAGAACAGTAGAGTAGTAGAGGTACGGTGCTGTAGTTAGTTATAGAACAGTAGAGTAGTAGAGGTACGGTGCTGTAGTTAGTTATAGAACAGTAGAGTAGTAGAGGTACGGTGCTGTAGTGAGTTATAGAACAGTAGAGTAGTAGAGGTACGGTGCTGTAGTGAGTTATAGAACAGTAGAGTAGTAGAGGTACGGTGCTGTAGTTAGTTATAGAACAGTAGAGTAGTAGAGGTACGGTGCTGTAGTGAGTTATAGAACAGTAGAGTAGTAGAGGTACGGTGCTGTACTGAGTTATAGAACAGTAGAGTAGTAGAGGTACGGTGCTGTAGTTAGTTATAGAACAGTAGAGTAGTAGAGGTACGGTGCTGTAGTGAGTTATAGAACAGTAGAGGTACGGTGCTGTACTGAGTTATAGAACAGTAGAGTAGTAGAGGTACGGTGCTGTAGTGAGTTATAGAACAGTAGAGGTACGGTGCTGTACTGAGTTATAGAACAGTAGAGTAGTAGAGGTACGGTGCTGTAGTTAGTTATAGAACAGTAGAGTAGTAGAGGTACGGGTCTGTACTCTACTATAGAACAGTAGAGGTACGGTGCTGTAGTTAGTTATAGAACAGTAGAGTAGTAGAGGTACGGTGCTGTAGTTAGTTATAGAACAGTAGAGTAGTAGAGGTACGGTGCTGTAGTTAGTTATAGAACAGTAGAGTAGAAGAGGTACGGTGCTGTAGTGAGTTATAGAACAGTAGAGGTACGGTGCTGTAGT
Organism: Salvelinus fontinalis; assembly: GCF_029448725.1. Taxonomy (NCBI): domain Eukaryota; kingdom Metazoa; phylum Chordata; class Actinopteri; order Salmoniformes; family Salmonidae; genus Salvelinus; species Salvelinus fontinalis. The sequence continues at coordinate 45,155,426 of NC_074691.1, read as the reverse complement.
TAGTTATAGAACAGTAGAGTAGTAGAGGTACGGTGCTGTAGTTAGTTATAGAACAGTAGAGTAGTAGAGGTACGGTGCTGTAGTGAGTTATAGAACAGTAGAGTAGTAGAGGTACGGTGCTGTAGTTAGTTAGTTATAGAACAGTAGAGTAGTAGAGGTACGGTGCTGTAGTTAGTTATAGAACAGTAGAGTAGTAGAGGTACGGTGCTGTAGTGAGTTATAGAACAGTAGAGTAGTAGAGGTACGGTGCTGTAGTGAGTTATAGAACAGTAGAGTAGTAGAGGTACGGTGCTGTAGTTAGTTATTGAACAGTAGAGTAGTAGAGGTACGGTGCTGTAGTGAGTTATAGAACAGTAGAGTAGTAGAGGTACGGTGCTGTAGTGAGTTATAGAACAGTAGAGTAGTAGAGGTACGGTGCTGTAGTTAGTTATAGAACAGTAGAGTAGTAGAGGTACGGTGCTGTAGTGAGTTATAGAACAGTAGAGGTACGGTGCTGTAGTTAGTTATAGAACAGTAGAGTAGTAGAGGTACGGTGCTGTAGTGAGTTATAGAACAGTAGAGTAGTAGAGGTACGGTGCTGTAGTGAGTTATAGAACAGTAGAGTAGTAGAGGTACGGTGCTGTAGTGAGTTATAGAACAGTAGAGTAGTAGAGGTACGGTGCTGTAGTTAGTTATAGAACAGTAGAGGTACGGTGCTGTAGTTAGTTATAGAACAGTAGAGTAGTAGAGGTACGGTGCTGTAGTGAGTTATAGAACAGTAGAGTAGTAGAGGTACGGTGCTGTAGTGAGTTATAGAACAGTAGAGTAGTAGAGGTACGGTGCTGTAGTGAGTTATAGAACAGTAGAGTAGTAGAGGTACGGTGGTGTAGTGAGTTATAGAACAGTAGAGGTACTGTGCTGTAGTGAGTTATAGAACAGTAGAGTAGTAGAGGTACGGTGCTGTAGTGAGTTATAGAACAGTAGAGTAGTAGAGGTACGGTGCTGTAGTGAGTTATAGAACAGTAGAGTAGTAGAGGTACGGTGCTGTAGTGAGTTATAGAACAGTAGAGTAGTAGAGGTACGGTGCTGTAGTGAGTTATAGAACAGTAGAGTAGTAGAGGTACGGTGCTGTAGTGAGTTATAGAACAGTAGAGTAGTAGAGGTACGGTGCTGTAGTGAGTTATAGAACAGTAGAGTAGTAGAGGTACGGTGCTGTAGTGAGTTATAGAACAGTAGAGTAGTAGAGGTACGGTGCTGTAGTGAGTTATAGAACAGTAGAGTAGTAGAGGTACGGTGCTGTAGTGAAGTAGTTAATTTGAACTGCATACGGCTTGGAGCGTTTCCTCGCCAGCAGGAAGTTAAACGTAGAGGGGGATGGAGGGGGGAGGAGGAGTCGTCCCAGACATGGCCAGGTGTAAACACACACAGCTGGTCTCCAGATGTTCTGAACTGGGAGCCGGTTACCGTGGAGACACTTCCGTGCTCTCCGCTCGGCTCAGCTCTCACCTGCCGTTCAGCTGGTTCAGCAGTAGCAGCTAGGGTCAACACACACGCACACGCGCACACACACACACACACACACACACACACACACACACACACACACACACACACACACACACACACACACACACACACACACACACACACACACACACACACACACACACACACACACACACACACACACACACACACACACACACACACACACACACACACACACACACACACACACACACACACACACACACACACACATACTGTAGGCCAGACGGGAGCAGTCCCAGCCTCTAGGTTCAGAGACTCAGGCAGGCAGAATCAGACCGGGAGGAGAATCAGACAGGGAGAATCAGACAGGGAGAATCAGACAGGGAGAACCATCAGACAGGGAGAATCGGACAGGGAGAATCATCAGACAGGGAGAATCAGACAGGGAGAATCATCAGACGGGGAGCAGAATCAGACAGGGAGAATCATCAGACAGGGAGAATCAGACAGGGAGGAGAATCAGACAGGGAGGAGAATCAGACAGGGAGGAGAATCAGACAGGGAGGAGTATCAGACAGGGAGGAGAATCAGACAGGGAGGAGAATCAGACAGGGAGGAGAATCAGACAGGGAGAATCAAAGGGAGAATCAGACCGGGAGAATCAGACCGGGAGAATCAGACCAGGAGAATCAGACCGGGAGAATCAGACAGGGAGAATCAGACATGGAGAATCAGACAGGGAGAATCAGACAGGGAGAATCATCAGACAGGGAGAATCAGACCGGGAGAATCAGACAGGGAGAATCAGACCGGGAGAATCAGACATGGAGAATCAGACAGGGAGAATCAGACAGGGAGAATCATCAGACAGGGAGAATCAGACCGGGAGAATCAGACCGGGAGAATCAGACAGGGAGAATCAGACAGGGAGAATCAGACAGGGAGAATAGCCTATAGTACTGATGACCTGGCCTATAGTACTGCTGACCTGGCCTATAGTACTGATGACCTGGCCTATAGTACTGTTAACCTGGCCTATAGTACTGTTAACCTGGCCTTTGGTACTGTTAACCTGGCCTATGGTACTGTTAACCTGGCCTATAGTACTGTTGACCTGGCCTAGAGTACTGTTATCCTGGTCTATAGTACTGTTGACCTGGCCTATAGTACTGTTGACCTGGCCTATAGTACTGATGACCTGGCCTATAGTACTGTTAACCTGGCCTATAGTACTGTTGACATGTCCTATAGTACTGAATACCTGGCCTATAGTACTGCTGACCTGGCCTATAGCACTGATGACCTGGCCTATAGTACTGTTAACCAGGCCTATATTGTACTGTTAACCTGGCCTATAGTACTGTTAACCTGGCCCGATGGTACTGTTAACCTGGCCTATAGTACTGTTGACCTGGCCTATAGTACTGGTAACCTGGCCTATAGTACTGTTGACCTGGCCTATAGTACTGTTATCCTGGCCTATAGTACTGTTAACCTGGCCTATAGTACTGTTGACCTGGCCTATAGTACGGTTAACCTGGCCTATAGTACTGTTAACCTGGCCTAGAGTACTGATGACCTGGCCGATAGTACTGTTAACCTGGCCTATAGTACTGATGACCTGGCCTATAGTACTGTTGACCTGGCCTATAGTACTGTTGACCTGGCCTATAGTACTGCTGACCTGGCCTATAGTACTGTTAACCTGGCCTATAGTACTGTTAACCTGGCCTATATTACTGTTGACCAGATCTATAGTACTGATGACCTGGCCTATAGTACTGCTGACCTGTCCTATAGTACTGATTGCCTGGCCTATAGTACTGTTGACCTGGCCTATAGTACTGATGACCTGGTCTATAGTACTGATGACCTGGCCTATAGTACTGATGACCTGGCCTATAGTACTGATGACCTGGCCTATAGTACTGATGACCTGGCCTATAGTACTGTTGACCTGGCCTATAGTACTGATGACCTGGTCTATAGTACTGATGACCTGGTCTATAGTACTGTTAACCTGGCCTATAGTACTGTTGACCTGGCCTATAGTACTGTTGACCTGGCCTATAGTACTGATGACCTGGCGTATAGTACTGTTAATCTGGTCTATAGTACTGATGACCTGGCCTATAGTACTGTTGACCTGGCCTATAGTACTGATGACCTGGTCTATAGTACTGATGACCTGGTCTATAGTACTGATGACCTGGCCTATAGTACTGATGACCTGGCCTATAGTACTGTTGACCTGGTCTACAGGAAACAGTAGGCCATTTGTGGACACAGAAGATTTTCCATATTCTCCAGCAGGATCTGAGATGAGGAGGGAGAGGATGGAGAAGTGAAGGAAGAGGGGGAGAGGAGGTGGAGGAGGAGGAGGGGAGAAGAGGAGGAGGGCAGAGGAGGCAGAAGAGGAGGAGGGGAGAAGAGGAGGAGGGGAGATGAGGAGGGAGAGGATGGAGAAGTGAAGGAAGAGGGGGAGAGGAGGAGGAGGGAGGAAGAGGAGGAGGAGGGAGGAAGAGGAGGAGGAGGGAGAAAGAGGAGTCGGAGGGAGGAAGAGGAGGAGGAGGAAGAGGAGGAGGAGGGAGGAAGAGGAGGAGGAGGAAGAGGAGTCGGAGGGAGGAAGAGGAGGAGGAGGGAGGAAGAGGAGGAGGAGGGAGGAAGAGGAGGAGGAGGGAGGAAGAGGAGGAGGAGGGAGGAAGAGGAGGCGGAGGAGGAGGAGGGGGAGAGGAGGGGGAGGACGAAAAGGAGAAGTGGGTGAAGAGGAGGAGGAGGAAGAGGAGGGGAGATGAGGAAGAGGAGGAGAAAGAGGGGGAGTAGAGGAGGGGAATCAATCAAATGTATTCAAAAAGTCCTTCGTACATCAGCTGATATCTCAAAGTGCTGTACAGAAACCCAGCCTAAAACCCCAAACAGCAAGCAATGCAGGTGTAGAAGAACGGTGGCTAGGGAAAACTCCCTAGAAAGGCCAAAACCTAGGAAGAAACCTATTGAGGAACCAGGCTATGAGGGCTGGCCAGTCCTCTTCTGGCTGTGCCGGGTGGAGATAATAAGAGTACATTTAAGGCCAGATTGTTCTTCAAGATGTTCAAACATTCATAGATGACCAGCAGGGTCAAATAATAATCACAGTGGTTGTAGAGGGTGCAACAGGTCAGCACCTCAGGAGTAAATGTCAGTTGGCTTTTCATAGCAGATCATTCAGAGGTCGAGAGAGAGAGAGAGAGAGAGAGAGAGAGAGAGAGAGAGGAGAGAGAGAGAGAGAGAGAGAGAGAGGAGAGAGAGAGAGAGAGAGAGAGAGAGAGAGAGAGAGAGAGAGAGAGAGAGAGAGAGAGAGAGAGAGAGAGAGAGAGAGAGAGAGAGAGAGAGAGAGAGAGAGAGAGAGAGAGAGAGAGAGGAGAGAGAGAGGAGAGAGAGAGAGAGAGAGAGAGGCAGAGAGAGAGAGAGAGGCAGAGAGAGAGAGAGAGAGGCAGAGAGAGAGAGAGAGGCAGAGAGAGAGAGAGAAATAGAGGCAGAGAGAGAGAGAGAGGCAGAGAGAGAGAGAGAGAGAGGCAGAGAGAGAGAGAGAAATAGAGGCAGAGAGAGAGAGAGAGAGAGGCAGAGAGAGAGAGAGAAATAGAGGCAGAGAGAGAGAGAGAAATAGAGGCAGAGAGAGAGAGAGAGAGAGAGGCAGAGAGAGAGAGAGAGAGAGCGAGAGGCAGAGAGAGAGAGAGAGAGAGAGAGAGAGAGAGAGAGAGAGAAGAGGAGAGAGAGAGAGAGAGAGAGAGAGAGAGAGAGAGAGAGAGAGAGAGAGAGAGAGGAGAGAGAGGAGAGAGAGAGAGAGAGAGAGAGAGAGAGAGAGAGAGAGAGAGAGAGAGAGAGGCGAGAGAGAGAGAGAGAGAGAGAGAGAGAGAGAGAGAGAGAGATGAAAACAGCAGGTCAGGGACAAGGTAGAACATCCTGTGAACAGGTCAGGGTTCCCTAGCTGCAGGCAGAACAGTTGAAACTGGAGCAGCAGCACAACCAGATGGACTGTGGACAGAAAGGAGTCATCAGGCCAGGTAGTCCTGAGACATCGTCCTAGGGCTCAGGTCCTCCGGGAGGGGAGGGAGAGAGGGAGAATTAGAAGGAGCATACTTAAATTCACACAGGACACCAGATAAGACAGGAGAATTACACACCAGATATAACAGACTGACCCTAGCCCCCCGACACATGGAGACTGAGACAGGGGTGGGTTGGGGGAACACTGTGGGGGATATCAACAGACCACTAACTTACTACCCTGAGACAAGGCGGAGTATAGTCCCCACACCATAAGCCACTAAACNGAGGGAGAGAGGGAGAATTAGAAGGAGCATACTTAAATTCACACAGGACACCAGATAAGACAGGAGAATTACACACCAGATATAACAGACTGACCCTAGCCCCCCGACACATGGAGACTGAGACAGGGGTGGGTTGGGGAACACTGTGGGGGATATCAACAGACCACTAACTTACTACCCTGAGACAAGGCGGAGTATAGTCCCCACACCACTAGAGGGATATCAACAGACCACTAACTTACTACCCTGAGACAAGGCTGAGTATAGTCCCCACACCACTAGAGGGATATCAACAGACCACCAACTTACTACCCTGAGACAAGGCTGAGTATAGTCCCCACACCACTAGAGGGATATCAACAGACCACCAACTTACTACCCTGAGACAAGGCTGAGTATAGCCCCCACACCACTAGAGGGATATCAACAGACCCCTAACTTACTACCCTGAGACAAGGCTGAGTATAGTCCCCCACACCACTAGAGGGATATCAACAGACCACCAACTTACTACCCTGAGACAAGGCTGAGTATAGTCCCCCACACCACTAGAGGGATATCAACAGACCCCCAACTTACTACACTGAGACAAGGCTGAGTATAGTCCCCACACCACTAGAGGGATATCAACAGACCACCAACTTACTACCCTGAGACAAGGCTGAGTATAGTCCCCCACACCACTAGAGGGATATCAACAGACCCCCAACTTACTACACTGAGACAAGGCTTAGTATAGTCCCCACACCACTAAAGGGATATCAACAGACCACCAACTTACTACCCTGAGACAAGGCTGAGTATAGTCCCCACACCACCAGAGGGATATCAACAGACCACTAACTTACTACTATGAGACAAGGCTGAGTATAGTCCCCACACCACTAGAGGGATATCAACAGACCACCAACTTACTACCCTGAGACAAGGCTGAGTATAGTCCCCACACCACTAGAGGGAAATCAACAGACCCCCAACTTACTACCCTGAGACAAGGCTGAGTATAGTCCCCACACCACTAGAGAGATATCAACAGACCTCCAACTTACTACCCTGAGACAAGGCTGAGTATAGTCCCCACACCACTAGAGGGATATCAACAGACCACCAACTTACTACTCTGAGACAAGGCTGATTATAGTCCCCACACCACTAGAGGGATATCAACAGACCACTACCCTGAGACAAGGCTGAGTATAGTCCCCACACCACTAGAGGGATATCAACAGACCACCAACTTACTACCCTGAGACAAGGCTGAGTATAGTCCCCACACCACTAGAGGGATATCAACAGACCACTAACTTACTACCCTGAGACAAGGCTGAGTATAGTCCCCACACCACTAGAGGGATATCAACAGACCACTAACTTACTACCCTGAGACAAGGCTGAGTATAGTCCCCACACCACTAGAGGGATATCAACAGACCACTAACTTACTACCCTGAGACCAGGCTGAGTATAGTCCCCACACCACTAGAGGGATATCAACAGACCACCAACTTACTACCCTGAGACAAGGCTGAGTATAGTCCCCACACCACTAGAGAGATATCAACAGACCTCCAACTTACTACCCTGAGACAAGGCTGAGTATAGTCCCCACACCACTAGAGGGATATCAACAGACCACCAACTTACTACTCTGAGACAAGGCTGAGTATAGTCCCCACACCACTAGAGGGATATCAACAGACCACTACCCTGAGACAAGGCTGAGTATAGTCCCCACACCACTAGAGGGATATCAACAGACCACCAACTTACTACCCTGAGACAAGGCTGAGTATAGTCCCCACACCACTAGAGGGATATCAACAGACCACTAACTTACTACCCTGAGACAAGGCTGAGTATAGTTCCCACACCACTAGAGGGATATCAACAGACCACCAACTTACTACCCTGAGACAAGGCTGAGTATAGTCCCCACACCACTAGAGGGATATCAACAGACCCCCAACTTACTACCCCGAGACAAGGCTGAGTATAGTCCCCACACCACTAGAGGGATATCAACAGACCACCAACTTACTACCCCGAGACAATGCTGAGTATATTCCCCACACCACTAGAGGGATATCAACAGACCACTAACTTACTACCCTGAGACCAGGCTGAGTATAGTCCCCACACCACTAGAGGGATATCAACAGACCACCAACTTACTACCCTGAGACAAGGCTGAGTATAGTCCCCACACCACTAGAGGGATATCAAAAGACCACTAACTTACTACCCTGAGACAAGGCTGAGTATAGCCCCCACATCACTAGAGGGATATCAACAGACCACTAACTTACTACCATGAGACAAGGCTGAGTATAGTCCCCACACCACTAGAGGGATATCAACAGACCACTAACTTACTTCCCTGAGACAAGGCTGAGTATAGTCCCCACACCACTAGAGGGATATCAACAGACCACCAACTTACTACTCTGAGACAAGGCTGAGTATAGTCCCCACACCACTAGAGGGATATCAACAGACCACTAACTTACTACCCTGAGACAAGGCTGAGTATAGTCCCCACACCACTAGAGGGATATCAACAGACCACTAACTTACTTCCCTGAGACAAGGCTGAGTATAGTCCCCACACCACTAGAGGGATATCAACAGACCACCAACTTACTACCCTGAGACAAGGCTGAGTATAGTCCCCACACCACTAGAGGGATATCAACAGACCCCCAACTTACTACCCTGAGACAAGGCTGAGTATAGTCCCCACACCACTAGAGGGATATCAACAGACCACTAACTTACTACCCTGAGACAAGGCTGAGTATAGTCCCCACACCACTAGAGGGATATCAACAGACCACCAACTTACTACCCTGAGACAAGGCTGAGTATAGTCCCCACACCACTAGAGGGATATCAACAGACAACTAACTTACTACTCTGAGACAAGGCTGAGTATAGTCCCCACACCACTAGAGGGATATCAACAGACCACTAACTTACTACCCTGAGACAAGGCTGAGTATAGTCCCCACACCACTAGAGGGATATCAACAGACCACTAACTTACTTCCCTGAGACAAGGCTGAGTATAGTCCCCACACCACTAGAGGGATATCAACAGACCACCAACTTACTACCCTGAGACAAGGCTGAGTATAGTCCCCACACCACTAGAGGGATATCAACAGACCACTAACTTACTACCCTGAGACAAGGCTGAGTATAGTCCCCACACCACTAGAGGGATATCAACAGACCACTAACTTACTACCCTGAGACAAGGCTGAGTATAGTCCCCACACCACTAGAGGGATATCAACAGACCCCTAACTTACTACCCTGAGACAAGGCTGAGTATAGCCCACGAAGATCTCCCCCACCGCACGAGCCCCGATGGGGCGCAAAACCAGACAGTAAGATCACGTCTGTGACTCAACCCACTCATGAGGTGGAGGGGAGGAGGAGGAAGAGGAGGAGGAGAAGGGGGAGGAAGATGAAGAGGAGGGGTTGAGAGAGGAGTGTGAGAAGGGAGGAAGAGGAAGAGGAGGAGGAGGATCAGATAACAATCTACTTGTGCTTCCTGTCGGAAGCAGCGATTAGAGCCCAGAGACAACGATCTCAGAGACAGCGATTTTCAACAACTCTAGATAAATAAATGAGGCGATCGCCTTCAAACTTTAAGTCCTGTTTCAATTAAGACCTGAGCTCCGGCCCACCGTGCTGCAGAAGTACTGTAGTGATATTGACTGACTGGCTTCTAGAGGCTAGACGATAGATGATAGAGGATAGAGTGTAAAGGATAGAGGATAGAGGAGAGAGGAGAGAGGTTAGAGGATATAGGTTAGAGGAGAGGGGATATAGGATAGAGGATAGAGGAGAGAGGAGAGAGGTTAGAGGAGAGGGGATATAGGATTGAGGATAGAGGAGAGAGGAGAGAGGAGAGAGGTTAGAGGAGAGGGGATATAGGATAGAGGAGAGAGGAGAGAGGAGAGAGGAGAGAGGAGAGAGGATATATGATAGAGGATAGAGGATAGAGGAGAGAGGAGAGAGGAGAGAGGAGAGAGGAGAGAGGATATAGGATAGAGGATAGAGGAGAGAGGAGAGAGGATAGAGGATAGAGGAGAGAGGATAGAGGATAGAGGATAGAGGATAGAGGATAGAGGAGAGAGGAGAGAGGAGAGAGGAGAGAGGAGAGAGGAGAGAGGATAGAGGAGAGAGGAGAGAGGAGAGAGGAGAGAGGATAAAGGATAAAGGATATGGGATAGAGGCTAGAGGAGAGAGGCTAGAGGCTAGAGGCTAGAGGATAGATGATAGAAGATGATAGATGATAGAGGCTAGAGGCTAGAGGATAGAGGGTAGATGATAGATGATAGAGGCTAGAGGCTAGAGGCTAGAGGGTAGATGATAGATGATAGAGGCTAGAGGCTAGAGGATAGAGGGTAGATGATAGAGGAAAGATGATAGAGTATAAAGGATAGAGGCTAGATGATAGAGGATAGCGGATAGCGGATAGAGGAGAGAGGCTAGAGGCTAGAGGATAGATGATGATAGATGGTAGATGATAGAGGCTAGAGGCTAGAGGATAGAGGGTAGATGATAGAGGAAAGATGATAGAGTATAAAGGATAGAGGCTAGAGGCTAGAGAGAGGAGAGGGGAGAGGCTAGATGCTAGAGGATAGAGGATAGCGGATAGAGGAGAGAGGCTAGAGGCTAGAGGCTAGAGGATAGATGATGATAGATAATAGATGATAGAGGCTAGAGGCTAGAGGATAGCGGATAGAGGAGAGAGGCTAGACTCTAGAGGAGAGAGGCTAGAGGAGGGAGGCTAGCGGCTAGAGGCTAGAGGCTAGATTAGAGAGGCTATAGGATAGAGGAGAGAGGCTTGAGGCTAGAGGATAGAGGAGAGAGGATAGAGGCTAGAGGATAGAGGATAGAGGCTGGAAGATAGAGGTTAAAAGAGAGAGGCTAGAGGCTAGAGGCTAGAGGATAGAGGATAGAGGATAGAGGATAGATGAGAGACACATTTGACCCCAATAACTACCATGGAAGAAGTGGGCTGGGAGTCAAGGCAACAGCAACCTTGGGAAAATCCTCTGCATAATCATTAACAGCAGACTCGTACATTTCCTCAGCAAAAACAATGTACTGAACAAATGTCACAAATGGTACAACATTATCGTACGACAGACCACGTATTCACCCTGCACACTCTAACTGACAAACAAACAAATTAAAACAAAGACAATGTCTTCTCATGCTTTGTAGATTTCAAAAAAAGCTTTAGACTCAGTTTGGCATGAGGGTCTGCTATACACATTGATGGAAAGTGGTGTTGGGGGTAAAACATACGACATTATAAAATCCATGTACACAAACAACAAGTGTGCGGTTAAAATTGGCATAAAAAACACACACATTTCTTTCCACAGGGCCGTGGGGTGAGACAGGGCCGTGGAGTGAGACAGGGCCGTGGGGTGAGACAGTGATGCAGCTTAAGCCCCACCCTCTTCAACATATATATCAATGAATTGGCGAGGGCACTAGAACAGTCTGCAGCACCCGGCCTCACCCTACTAGAATCTGAAGTCAAATGTCTACTGTTTGCTGATGATCTGGTGCTTCTGTCCCCAACCAAGGAGGGCCTACAGCAGCACCCAGATCTTCTGCACAGATTCTGCCAGACCTGGGCCCTGTCAGACCTGGGCCCTGACAGACCTGGGCCCTGACAGACCTGGGCCCTGACAGACCTGGGCCCTGACAGTAAATCTCAGTAAGACCAACCAAATAATGGTGTTCCAAAAAAGGTCCAGTCGCCAGGACAACGAATACAAATTCCATCTAGACACCGTTGCCATAGAGCACACAAAAAACTATACATACCTCGGCCTAAACATCAGTAACTTCCACAAAGCTGTGAATAATCTGAGAGACAAGGCAAGAAGGGCCTTCTATGCCTTCAAAAAGAACATCAAATGTAACATACCAATTACGATCTGGCTAAAAATACTTCAATTAGTTATAGATCCCATTGCCATTTATGTACAATGTGAAACACCAAATAATGCATGCAGAGCAGAATCAGGCCGATAACCCGCTAATTATCAAAATCCAGAAAAGAGCTGTTAAATTCTACAACCACCTAAAAGGAAATGATTCCCAAACCTTCCATAACAAAGCCATCACCTACAGAGAGATGAACCTGGAGAAGAGTCCCCTAAGCAAGCTGGTCCTGGGGCTCTGTTCACAAACACAAACACACCCCACAGAGCCCCAGGACAACAGCACAATTAGACCCAACCAAATCATGAGAAAACAAAAAGATAATGACTTGACACATTGGAAAGAATTAACAAAAAACTGAGCAAACTAGAATGCTTTTTGGCCCTAAACAGAGAGTACACAGTGGCAGAATACCTGACCACTGTGACTGACCCTAAACAGAGAGTACACAGTGGCAGAATACCTGACCACTGTGACTGACCCAAACTTAAGCAAAGCTTTGACTATGTACAGACTCAGTGAGCATAGCCTTGCTATTGAGAAAGGCCGCAGTAGGCAGACCTGGCTCTCAAGAGAAGACATTGGCATTGCGCACGGTGATCTTAGGCTTGTGTGCGGCTGCTCGGCCATGGAAACCCATTCATGAAGCTCCAGACGGACAGCTCTTATGCTGACGTTGCTTCCAGAGGCAGTTTGGAACATGGAAGTGAGTGTTACAACCGAGGACAAATTATTTTTACGCGCTACGCGCTTCAGCACTCGGCGGTCCCATTCTGTGGGCTTGTGTGGCCTACCACTTCGTGGCTGAGCCAGTTTTGCTCTTAGACCTTTCCACTTCACAATAACAGCACTTACAATTGACCGGGGCAGCTCTAGCAGGGCAGTTGACCGGGGCAGCTCTAGCAGGACAGTTGACCAGGGCAGCTCTAGCAGGGCAGTTGACCAGAGCAGCTCTAGCAGGGCAGTTGACCGGGGCAGCTCTAGCAGGACAGTTGACCAGAGCAGCTCTAGCAGGACAGTTGACCAGGGCAGCTCTAGCAGGGCAGTTGACCAGAGCAGCTCTAGCAGGGCAGTTGACCGGGGCAGCTCTAGCAGGACAGTTGACCAGGGCAGCTCTAGCAGAACAGTTGACCAGGGCATCTCTAGCAGGGCAGTTGACCAGGGCAGCTCTAGCAGGACAGTTGACCAGAGCAGCTCTAGCAGGACAGTTGACCAGGGCAGCTCTAGCAGGACAGTTGACCAGGGCAGCTCTAGCAGGACAGTTGACCAGGGCAGCTCTAGCAGGACAGTTGACCAGAGCAGCTCTAGCAGGACAGTTGACCAGGGCAGCTCTAGCAGGACAGTTGACCAGGGCAGCTCTAGCAGGACAGTTGACCAGGGCAGCTCTAGCAGGACAGTTGACCAGGGCAGCTCTAGCAGGACAGCTGACCAGGGCAGCTCTAGCAGGGCAGAAATGTGATGAACTGACTTGTTGGAAAGGCATCCTATGACGGTGCCACGTTGAAAGTCACTGAACTCTTCAGTAAGACAATTCTACTGCCAATGTTTGTCTATGGAGATTGCATGCCTGTGTGCTCAATTTTATACACCTGTCAGCAAAGGGTGTGGCTAAAATAGCCGAATCCAATCATTTGAAGGGGTGTCCACATACTTTTGTATATATAGTGTATTAGAACCTAGTGATGATATACCATTACAACTTACTGGGTTTTATTGAGTAATGTCCTATTGTCCTGTTGTCCTGTTGGTATGTTATCCTATTGTCCTATTGTCCTATTGTCCTATTATCCTGTTGTCCTATTGTCCTATTGTCCTCTTGTCCTGTTGTCCTATTGTCCTATTGTCCTATTATCCTGTTGTCCTGTTGTCCTGTTGTCCTATAATCCTATTATCCTGTTGTCCTGTTGTCCTGTTGTCCTATTGTCCTCTTGTCCTGTTGTCCTATTGTCCTATTATCCTGTTGTCCTGTTGTCCTGTTGTCCTATAATCCTATTATCCTGTTGTCTTGTTGTCCTGTTGTCCTGTTGTCCTATTGTCCTATTGTCCTATTATCCTGTTGTCCTGTTGTCCTATAGTCCTATTGTCCTATTGTCCTGTTGTCCTGTTGTCCTGTTGTCCTGTTGTCCTATAGTCTTATTGTCCTATTACCCTATTATCCTGTTGTCCTGTTGTCCTATAGTCCTATTGTCCTGTTGTCCTGTTGTCCTGTTGTCCTATTGTCCTATTATCCTGTTGTCCTGTTGTCCTGTTGTCCTGTAGTCCTATTGTCCTATTATCCTATAGTCTATAGTCCTATTGTCCTATAGTCTATAGTCCTATTGTCCTATAGTCATATTGTCCTATTATCCTGTTGTCCTGTTGTCCTGTTGTCCTGTTGTCCTATAGTCCTATTGTCCTATTATCCTGTTGTCCTATTATCCTGTTGTCCTATAGTCCTATAGTCCTATTGTCCTGTTATCCTGTTGTCCTGTTGCCCTATAGTCCTATTGTCCTATTATCCTGTTGTCCTGTTGTCCTATAGTCCTATTGTCCTGTTGTCCTGTTGTCCTGTTGTCCTGTTGTCCTGTTTTCCTATTATACTAGTGTCCTATTGTCCTATTGTCCTATAGTCATATTGTCCTATTATCCTATTATCCTGTTGTCCTATAGTCCTATTGTCCTATTATCCTATTATCCTGTTGTCCTATTGTCCTGTTGTCCTATAGTCCTATTGTCCTGTTATCATGTTGTCGTGTTGTCCTATTGTCCTATTATCCTGTTGTCCTGTTGTCCTGTTGTCCTATAGTCCTATAGTCCTATTGTCCTATTATCCTGTTGTCCTGTTGTCCCATAGTCCTATTGTCCTGTTATCCTGTTATCCTGTTGCCCTGTTGTCCTATAGTCCTATTGTCCTGTTGTCCTGTTGTCCTATAGTCCTGTTGTCCTGTTGTCCTATAGTCCTATTATCCTATTGTCCTATTGTCCTATAGTCCTATTGTCCTATAGTCCTATTATCCTGTTGTCCTGTTGTCCTGTTGTCCTGTTGTCCTATAGCCCTGTTGTCCTATTGTCCTGTTGTCCTATAGTCCTATTGTCCTATTATCCTGTTGTCCTGTTGTCCTATAGTCCTATAGTCCTATAGTCCAATTGTCCTATTGTCCTATTATCCTGTTGTCTTGTTGTCCTGTTGTCCTGTTGTCCTATAGTACTATTATCCTGTTGTCCTGTTGTCCTGTTGTCCTATTGTCCTATTGTCCTGTTGTCCTATTGTCCTGTTGTCCTATAGTCTTATTGTCCTATTATCCTATTATCCTGTTGTCCTGTTGTCCTGTTGTCCTATTGTCCTATTGTCCTATTGTCCTGTTGTCCTATAGTCCTATTGTCCTATAGTCCTATTGTCCTGGTGTCTTATTGTCCTGTTATCCTGCTGTTGTCTTATTGTCCTGTTGTCCTGTTGTCCTGTTGTCCTATTATACTGTTGTCCTATAGTCCTATAGTCCTAGTGTCCTATTATCCTGTTGTCCTATTGTCCTATTATCCTGTTGTCCTATAGTCATATTGTCCTATTATCCTGTTGTCCTATAGTCCTATTGTCCTGTTATCCTGTTGTCCTGTTGCCCTATAGTCCTATTGTCCTATTATCCTGTTGTCCTGTTGTCCTATAGTCCTATTGTCCTGTTGTCCTGTTGTCCTGTTGTCCTGTTTTCCTATTATACTAGTGTCCTATTGTCCTATTGTCCTATTGTCCTATTGTCCTATAGTCCTATTGTCCTATTATCCTATTATCCTGTTGTCCTATAGTCCTATTATCCTATTATCCTGTTGTCCTATTGTCCTGTTGTCCTATAGTCCTATTGTCCTTTTATCATGTTGTCGTGTTGTCCTATTGTCCTATTATCCTGTTGTCCTGTTGTCCTATAGTCCTATTGTCCTATTATCCTGTTGTCCTGTTGTCCCATAGTCCTATTGTCCTGTTATCCTGTTGCCCTGTTGTCCTATAGTCCTATAGTCCTATTGTCCTGTTGTCCTGTTGTCCTATAGTCCTGTTTTCCTGTTGTCCTGTTGTCCTGTTGTCCTATAGTCCTATTATCCTATTGTCCTATTGTCCTATAGTCCTATAGTCCTATTATCCTGTTGTCCTGTTGTCCTGTTGTCCTGTTGTCCTATAGCCCTGTTGTCCTATTGTCCTGTTGTCCTATAGTCCTATTGTCCTATTATCCTGTTGTCCTGTTGTCCTGTTGTCCTATAGTCCTATAGTCCTATAGTCCTATAGTCCTATTGTCCTATTGTCCTATTATCCTGTTGTCCTGTTGTCCTATAATCCTATTATCCTGTTGTCTTGTTGTCCTGTTGTCCTGTTGTCCTATAGTACTATTATCCTGTTGTCCTGTTGTCCTGTTGTCCTATTGTCCTATTGTCCTATTGTCATGTTGTCCTGTTGTCCTATAGTCTTATTGTCCTATTATCCTATTATCCTGTTGTCCTGTTGTCCTGTTGTCCTATTGTCCTATTGTCCTATTGTCCTATTGTCCTGTTGTCCTATAGTCCTATTGTCCTATTGTCCTATTGTCCTGTTGTCCTGTTGTCCTATAGTCCTATTGTCCTATTATCCTGTTGTCCTGTTGTCCTGTTGTCCTATAGTCCTATTATCATATTGTCCTATTGTCATATTGTCCTATTGTCCTATTGTTCTATTATCCTGTTGTCCTGTTGTCCTATTGTCCTATTGTCCTATTATCCTGTTGTCCGGTTGTCCTGTTGTCCTGTTGTCCTATTGTCCTATAGTCCTATTGTCCTGTTATCATGTTGTCCTGTTGTCCTGTTGTCCTATAGCCCTGTTGTCCTGTTGTCCTATAGTCCTATAGTCCTATTGTCCTATTATCCTATTATCCTGTTGTCCTGTTGTCCTGTTGTCCTATAATCCTATTATCCTGTTGTCTTGTTGTCCTGTTGTCCTATAGTACTATTGTCCTATTGTCCTATTATCCTGTTGTCCTGTTGTCCTATAGTCCTATTGTCCTATTATCCTGTTGTCCTGTTGTCCTGTTGTCCTGTTGTCCTATAGTCTTATTGTCCTATTACCCTATTATCCTGTTGTCCTGTTGTCCTATAGTCCTATTGTCCTGTTGTCCTGTTGTCCTATAGTCCTATTGTCCTATTATCCTGTTGTCCTGTTGTCCTGTTGTCCTATAGTCCTATTGTCCTATTATCCTATAGTCTATAGTCCTATTGTCCTATAGTCTATAGTCCTATTGTCCTATAGTCATATTGTCCTATTATCCTGTTGTCCTGTTGTCCTGTTGTCCTATAGTCCTGTTGTCCTATAGTCCTATTGTCCTATTATCCTGTTGTCCTATTATCCTGTTGTCCTATTGTCCTATTGTCCTGTTATCCTGTTGTCCTGTTGCCCTATAGTCCTATTGTCCTATTATCCTGTTGTCCTGTTGTCCTATAGTCCTATTGTCCTGTTGTCCTATAGTCCTATTGTCCTATTGTCCTGTTGTCCTGTTGTCCTGTTGTCCTGTTGTCCTGTTGTCCTGTTGTCCTGTTTTCCTATTATCCTAGTGTCCTATTGTCCTATTGTCCTATTGTCCTATTGTCCTATTGTCCTATTATCCTGTTGTCCTATAGTCCTATTGTCCTATTGTCCTATTATCCTGTTGTCCTGTTGTCCTATAGTCCTATTGTCCTGTTGTCCTGTTGTCCTGTTGTCCTGTTTTCCTATTATACTAGTGTCCTATTGTCCTATTGTCCTATTGTCCTATTGTCCTATAGTCCTATTGTCCTATTATCCTATTATCCTGTTGTCCTATAGTCCTATTATCCTATTATCCTGTTGTCCTATTGTCCTGTTGTCCTATAGTCCTATTGTCCTTTTATCATGTTGTCGTGTTGTCCTATTGTCCTATTATCCTGTTGTCCTGTTGTCCTATAGTCCTATTATCCTGTTGTCCTGTTGTCCCATAGTCCTATTGTCCTGTTATCCTGTTGCCCTGTTGTCCTATAGTCCTATAGTCCTATTGTCCTGTTGTCCTGTTGTCCTATAGTCCTGTTTTCCTGTTGTCCTGTTGTCCTATAGTCCTATTATCCTATTGTCCTATTGTCCTATAGTCCTATTGTCCTATAGTCCTATTATCCTGTTGTCCTGTTGTCCTGTTGTCCTATAGCCCTGTTGTCCTATTGTCCTGTTGTCCTATAGTCCTATTGTCCTATTATCCTGTTGTCCTGTTGTCCTGTTGTCCTATAGTCCTATAGTCCTATAGTCCTATAGTCCTATTGTCCTATTGTCCTATTATCCTGTTGTCCTGTTGTCCTATAATCCTATTATCCTGTTGTCTTGTTGTCCTGTTGTCCTGTTGTCCTATAGTACTATTATCCTGTTGTCCTGTTGTCCTGTTGTCCTATTGTCCTATTGTCCTATTGTCATGTTGTCCTGTTGTCCTGTTGTCCTATAGTCTTATTGTCCTATTATCCTATTATCCTGTTGTCCTGTTGTCCTGTTGTCCTATTGTCCTATTGTCCTATTGTCCTATTGTCCTGTTGTCCTATAGTCCTATTGTCCTATTGTCCTGTTGTCCTGTTGTCCTATAGTCCTATTGTCCTATTATCCTGTTGTCCTGTTGTCCTGTTGTCCTATAGTCCTATTATCATATTGTCCTATTGTCATATTGTCCTATTGTCCTATTGTTCTATTATCCTGTTGTCCTGTTGTCCTATTGTCCTATTGTCCTATTATCCTGTTGTCCGGTTGTCCTGTTGTCCTGTTGTCCTGTTGTCCTATTGTCCTATAGTCCTATTGTCCTGTTATCATGTTGTCCTGTTGTCCTGTTGTCCTATAGCCCTGTTGTCCTGTTGTCCTATAGTCCTATAGTCCTATTGTCCTATTATCCTATTATCCTGTTGTCCTGTTGTCCTGTTGTCCTATAATCCTATTATCCTGTTGTCTTGTTGTCCTGTTGTCCTATAGTACTATTGTCCTATTGTCCTGTTATCCTGTTGTCCTGTTGTCCTATAGTCCTATTGTCCTATTATCCTGTTGTCCTGTTGTCCTGTTGTCCTGTTGTCCTATAGTCTTATTGTCCTATTACCCTATTATCCTGTTGTCCTGTTGTCCTATAGTCCTATTGTCCTGTTGTCCTGTTGTCCTATAGTCCTATTGTCCTATTATCCTGTTGTCCTGTTGTCCTGTTGTCCTATAGTCCTATTGTCCTATTATCCTATAGTCTATAGTCCTATTGTCCTATAGTCTATAGTCCTATTGTCCTATAGTCATATTGTCCTATTATCCTGTTGTCCTGTTGTCCTGTTGTCCTATAGTCCTGTTGTCCTATAGTCCTATTGTCCTATTATCCTGTTGTCCTATTATCCTGTTGTCCTATTGTCCTATTGTCCTGTTATCCTGT